>NC_081565.1:73803016-73879937 GCF_022355385.1 Mustela nigripes | reverse complement strand
GGCGCCTGGGTGGCGCAGTGGGTTAAGCCGCTGCCTTCGGCTCAGGTTATGATCTCAGGGTCCTGGGATCGAGTCCTGCATCGGGCTCTCTGCTCAGCGTGGAGCCTGCTTCTCTCTCTCTCTCTGCCTTCCTCTCCATCTACTTGTGATTTCTCTCTGTCAAATAAATAAATAAATAATCTTAAAAAAAAAAAAAAAAACTGTTACTTAGCCCTACCAAAAATACCTAAATACCTCACCATTAGTTTTCTAATTTAAATATGAAAATCCAACTGGACTACAGTGACTAAGGGGACCATCACTCTTAATTGCCCATAAATTTGTCAAAACTTCTACAGTAAAGAGTCCTTCTGCATCTCCAGCTATGCCGACTGGAGAGAGAACCAATCCTTGGATGGAAACATGGCCACGAGGGACTCCTTACTTCTACCCTAAGAGCTTAGAATAAGATGCTGACACACAGAGGACTTCACAACCACTTCAGGTTTTTTAAGGCTCCTTCCCCTCCCATCAAAAAAGTTTTCCTTCTACAAATTCTGAAGGTTGGGCTTAAAAAATAAACAGCCTTAGTAAACAAGAATGATTGGCCTAAATTCTAAGCTGCAAATGCACAGCAATGGAGTCTTCCATGCATGCAGGTATGGGCAAACAACAGTGCGTGGGAGAGTATGTTCCAGGGCTCTGGTGAGGTAAAGAATGAGCAGAAGATGAAAGGTCATGGAAGAAGGGGCTTGAAACCCCTGAACAACTTCTCTGGGCTAACTCAAAGAGGAAGTGTGACCAAGCACGTAGCTTAAAACTCACTTGCACTTCAGGTGTTGGATCTCTGCACTCTGAGTCACAGTAAGTCCCTATCATTTCCTCATTGGACTAGAGGAGACCTTCACAAACCAGAGTCACTGTCAGGATTTTCTTTCTTCCCTCCACCCTACCAAGCAAAGACGAATCAAGAATGTTCACTTGGCATGACTGTCCAAGACTGCTGTGGGACCTATACGGTGTGTGCCACATAGAAATGCTCCATAAATGTTTGTGGAGTTTTCCAGAGGCCAACATCCCTGTTTCCTGGTGACATATCGCATACATCTTTGAGTCCCGGAGAAGTCCTGAAGAAGAATCATGGCATCAACATTACCATGAGATCTGCCCCTTGTTTCTGTCATTTGCCATGGATGAGGATGAAATATGGATGACAAAGACCCAGTCAATGAGAAAGGAGGCCTGTATCATGGGTCAGAAACCACAGTGTGCTGGAAGCCAAAGAATCTTGGTTCTAGTTCTGATTCCTCATTAATTAGTAAGTTTCTTTGGGTGCCAGTTACCTTAGCTTGACATAGTGAAGCTGAACTGTATGATTTCTAAATGCCTCCCATGTTCTCGGATCCTACTATAAGTGGTATTTCTCCTTTCCAGAAGCACAACGAGATAAAAGATGATCCACTGGCAAAGAGCAATTCTTGACAAGTATAATAACAAGGAGAGGGGTCTCTCCCTTTCCCTCTATTGGAGGGGTTAGGAGAAAGTCCTGATGAACTAGATTCTTCTAGCAAGATGAACTAGATTCTTAGGGAGGCAACCATGAAATCAAACAGAAACATTGTAAGTGCTTTATTTTCCTCCCAAAAGGAGGAAAACTATTCTCCTCTTTTAAGATCTTGACCCAGGTAAAGGCATTTAATGGACCTTGAAAAAAAATTACCATCTATTTCTTTTTTCTAAAAAAGAAAAAAGAACTATCTCCTATCCTAAAGAAAATTCTAAGACAATTTTCCAGTTACTATGATTAAAACAAAAACAAAAACAAAACTCCTTTTTACTAAATCCTTTTAGTGCAAGTATGTACAAATCTCTTTCAAGTCAAGCAACATTTCTCCCTCCAAGCCCATTAAGCTGGTTGTTATTTTTAGGATAACTAGTTAATGAATATTGTTCTGTGCTAATACAAAACCAGAATCTCAATTTCTGGGTTGAGATTCCTTCATTAACACGTATAGCTTCCTTCTTAGGAGGTGAGTGGCCATTATCATTAAAACAAGTATCATGAATATCAAAACTAAGATCTGTTTTCAGAGGCTGTGTCTCCTGCATATTGGTATACACACTGTGCCTTAGCAAAGGCTGAGAGAATTGCTGCATGAATGCTGCCACGAAATGGCCTATAAAGGGTTTCATTAGTTGTAGTTCAGGAGGAGTTGTTTTCTGGGTAGATGCTGTGAAAGTAAAAATGCTGTATGGCTCAAAAACTTCAACCCCAGCCTTTTGTTTTCCTAGGAACAGAAGTCCATGCCAAATTCTTATGTTAAATCTCTCAATATGATAATATTAGGAGGTGGGGCCTTTAAGAGGTAATTTGGTTTATTTGAAGTCATGGGGATAGAGAGCACCCATGATAGGTTAGTGCTCTTCTAACAAGATGGACAGACATCAGCGTTTCCTCCCTCCACCACACCACCATACGTCAAGAAGGTGGCGAAGTGAGATGGCCAGTGAGATGGGCCTCACTGGAACTCAACTATGCTGGCACCATGATCTTGGATTTCCCACTCCAAAACTGTGAAAACTAAATGTCTGCTGTTTTAAGCTACTCGGTCTATGGCATTTTTTATATAAATTTTTCATAGATTTTATTTATTTATCTGCCAGACAGAGAGAAAGAGAGAGGGAGAGCATACAAGCAGGGGGAATGGCGGGCAGAGAGAGAAGTAGGCTCTCCACTGAGCAAGAAGCCTGATGTGGGACTCGATCCCAGACCAGATCATGACCCGAGCCAAAGGCAGACACTTAACCGATGGAACAACGCAGGCATCCCCAGTCTGTGGTATTTTGTCATAGCAGTTCAAGCTAAGACACTCCCTTTCCTTATCTGGAAAATAATGGATTTCCATGGAATGACCCGAGAGTCTTAGGAGCTTCAGCGATCTATCGTAAGGAAAGAAACACCAATTACCACAGAAGTAGAGTAAAAGAATTTCAAACTATTCACTCACTCATCATACACACCAGAGATGTCAAGTGACATACTGAAAAGGCACAAAAGAAGAAATGAGAGTAAGTTCAATTATGAAAAGTGAAGCCACCGTAAGTCAACAAACAGAGAAAGGGGCTTCATGAAACCACTCTTTGAGGCCGAGGATGCAAGTAAGCATGTATGGGAGTTGGGGCGGCTTAGTCAGCGTTCCAGAGGAAGTGAGGCTGAGTCCTACCCTTTCAGATGGCTCTTAGGCAGTTAAACATCATCTGTGCCTCATCAAGAACAGCTATAGAACCAGAAGGTAATTCCTTAAGGAGACCAACTCTAAAGACCCTCACGAATTTTTCGAACTGCCGGATATCTCTTCAGTGACTGCATGCTGCTCTGTTTTAGTTTCCTGGGCTGCCATAACAAAATGCCACAGACTGGGCAGCTTAACCAAGAGGCTGTGAAGTTCCAGATCAAGGTGCCAACCATCTCCTTTCCTGTTAAGGGCTTTCTTCCTTCCAAAGGTCCATCTTCAAAAACATCCTCAAGGAGTAAGGCTCCCTCAAATGAAGTGAGGAGGGACACCATCATTCAGGCCATAACATGCCACAAACTAAAGCTAAATAAGCCATTTTTTCATTAATGCCAACACCTATACAACTTTGATTAACTGCAGGCAACTAAAACTACTTCTGTTACGTATTTTTGTTATATTAAAAAAAACACATATTTGTTAGACTAGGGCAGAGAAAAACAAGCATCATCTATTAAAGTGTTTGAGAGAGAAGATTGGACTCTTGCTCGTGAAGGGGCAGAGTAGGTTTCATAGATGAGTGCCACCAATTTTCCCCCTCTCACTTGTGTCAAAAGGGATTCTCGTTTCAATCAAGGTTGTCCCCCTGCCCCTTGCCTTCAAGAATGGTTTTGCCTTTGTCCAACTGGGGTTTTCTCAATGCAGTATCCGGGTAAACAAGCAGAAGTGGGTGAGACACGCTCGGACTATAGCACACAGCTCCTGGCTTTAATCCAGTAACATTTCTGGTAGCCAATCTTATTCTCAAATACTTTTAAGGCAGCTAGAAAATAGTAATGAAGCTTGTGGCTGTCAAGAACAAGAAAGATCTGAGATTTGACTCTACTTGAAAGCTAACAAGCTAGCTGCCGGTTTTCATGGATGATGGAAGACAGGAGACTCCAGAGTCCAAGACAATGGACTTTATTGTTTGAAGCGTAGAAAGAAGCATGAGCACTGGCAAATTTTTATCAGTTCTCCTGCCGCCAAGGTCCCAAGGAGCCCATGTGAACAGGTCCGGATGGATGTCTAAAAGCTCTGTGGCTGCATTAGAAAAGAGTAACTCTGAGCTTAGGAAACTTGAACCCTATATAGCGGGCAGAAGGAATGCCTGTTTTTTATCTGGAGAAAGAAATTTTGTCTTTCAAGGCTGTTTATTATACCAGCATCCTTGAAACTAAAGTCCTGGAAAAGGGCAGTTAGTAGCTCGCTTACAAGACACGCAGAATCATGAGAAGTCCATGGGAAATTACCTCCCAACACTGGCCATGGAGGTGGAAAACAGCAATTGCAAACAATGAATATCCCTTGGCTTTAACTGTCCTCCTTTTGTACTGTACTCTAACCTTTGCTTACGTGTCATCTCCAGACAAAAAGAGAGAGGCAAAGCCAACACAATGAAAGTGAAAATTCATTTTTCTGCTGGTGGTGAACTTGAGTAATTTATCTTTCTTCTTATACCCAATATAGTTTGATGTTTAAGTTAAAAATGAGGAAAGATTATTCTGCGTGACCCAAACAGCGTTCAGCGTTTGGATTTCTACACCAAGCTGCTATTATGTTCACAAATCTACTCAGAATGCTCTCAAGATCTAGAAGTTTCTAAATTTCCAGTGCCCCCAAATGCAAAGTATTAAGACATGATTAAAAAAAAAAAATGCAAAAAACGAAAGAGGAAACAACAGATAATATTGTCATTGAAAATAATATAAAAAGAAGAGTTCCTGGATGGCTATTAAAACTCAGGAGCTATGCTAAAGGCCTAAATATTACCTTACTTGATTTTACAAATAAGGAAATAATACAGTCCTCAAAGAAATTAAGTTACTCTGGGCTACGTGGGTGGCTCAGCTGGAAGCATCTGCCTCCAGCTCAGGTCATCATCTCCAGATCCTGGGATCAAGCTTCATGGTAAGCCCTCAGCTCAGTGGGGAGCCTGCTTCTCCCTCTCCTTCTGCCTCTCCCCTACTTGTGCTCTCTTTTTCTCAAATGAATAAATAAAATATTTTTTAAAAAGAAATTAAGTTACTCATCGAAGGTTCTCTGGATCATAGGAACAAATGGAATATAGAAAACCTAAGCTCCCAACACAATCCACCATTTTGCGTCTGACAGAGGAAAAAATAAGATCACACCCACCCACAGACACGAGAACAAAATCCTCACCAAGATCATGACTAGCAGGTAGCCACGGTGACACAGCTATGGAAAATGTTTTCCCCCAGGATCCTATTCCAGATCTTTTCTACCAACCTGAAAAGATAGGCAACTCAAAACACAATCTGTATCTAGCAAAGCAAAAACCCTCCCTGAAAAATCTTGTGCTATTTGAGTCTAAAACAGGCAAAATATGTAATAAATAAAAACACATAACCCAAAAAAAAAAAAAAAAAAAAAAAAACACATAACCCTCCAAATAACCAAAACCTTAAATGCAAGCAAATGCAAAGACACACAGGCAAAAGAAAGGAAGACAAAGACTCGCTTATTCATGGGCTTGTAGAACATGAACTGGCTTCAGGAAAATTCCATTATAATTTGGTATGTGCTGCTCTTGTGCTACTGAATTGTTCCCAATGCTCCCCGCGCACCCCCCACCACTGGCTTCTCCTTGAACAAAACAGCATCATTAAGAATTTTAATCCAGTTGGAAAACATGTTGGAGATGAGAGTAACATACTCATTAAAGATTAGCAGCTGTTCCTCCCACAGCACAAGGGAAGAAAAGCAGCTAACAGTGTAGTGAGTGAGAGAAGCAGAGCTGTTATTGTGCCCTGTTTAGAAATACTGTTAGAGTAGGCTAGGATCTACTGCAGTAACAAATGAAACCCAAGATCTTGGTGACTTAGCACAATGAAACTTAATTTTCACTCCTGTATCAAGTCCGATGTACATGTCCATAGCTGAGCAGATATCCTCTAAGTGGTGACTCAAACCACAGGGCACTGTTCATCCTGTAGTTCCACTCTCTGTAGCTAATGACCTCAAAGAACTACAGAAAAAGATAAAAAGGATTGTGAATGCGAGACTTTTTGTGGGCTACATTCTTTATTGCCAAATAGGTGGTAGTTCCCAGAGCAGAAACAGAAGACTGTCAATTAATTTCCTTAAGAGATGATTTCCTTTTAATGGCTAAAAAACCTGATGTCCCAATTAATAAATGGAAATGGTATGCATCATTTCCACCCACATCCCAATGACCAACACTAGACACTTGTCCCCTCCACCTCTGGTTGTCACACAAGGTCAGCCAAACTGCCCTGCGTCCTCTATTCTTGGGGCACCTGGGTGCACATCTCCTATCTTAGTGTTTTCAGTATATTTCCTCAAACCCTGATGCTCCATGCAGCTCAATTTTGACAGTGTGTCACATTCAAATAACCAAAATGAGGCAACATAAATTCTCCAGTTCTATCTCAATGTCTACAAAATACCATTAGGATGGTAAATTCTTAATCTTCAGAATGTATCCTCAACATGTTCTCTCCTTATCCCTGTTCCTCTTTGTATCTTCCTTACAGAGAGAGAATGTTCTTTGAAGGTTTCCTAGTCTCAACACTCCACCCAGAAAAGCCCTCCTGATGGTGGCTTTGCTCTTTCTTCTCTCCACACTTCAGTTCTGTACTGTCAATCAACTTGGCCTTCCTTATTTCCTTAGCCTTCTCTCTCAAACATCTGCTACCTAGATTCTTCCCATTTAGAGCCTACCAGCTGAGCTAGTCAAAAAGAATATTTATTGTCTTTTTGACTAGAAAATGGGGGTGGTAGATTGCAAAATTCCCATAATCATAATTACTATAAATGCTGAAAGTATGTAAGGCAGTAGAAGCCAGTCTGCCTCCTCAAGAGTTATGAACTTGGAAAGACCAGAGGGTCTCAAAGGCCCACTTAACCAGAATCAACTTCTATTTGTCGATCTTTTCTCTGTATGTACAGTTCTTAGCACAGAGGGGGTTCTCAATTGTCTATGGAATAAAGTTCTCAAGCTGCTGAAACAAATGTGACAGGACCACTATCCTAGAACCTTTACACAGGAAGAAATGTGACCGGCCACTGGATTCCATCAGTCCCCAAATTAACCACCAACTTTTTAAACTCTCCCAGTGCCTCTAATGATCCCAAATCAGGAGGTCAAGAGAAAATGCTTCTTAAACCAGTAAAGAGAAATTAGTCTCAAGGGGCATTTTTTTTTTAATAGTCTAGACTATCAGAAGCACCTTCTTTTTATTTTTTATTTTTTATAAACATGTATTTTTATCCTCAGGGGTACAGGTCTGTGAATTGCCAGGTTTACACACTTCACAGCACTCACCAAAGCACATACCCTCCCCAATGTCCATAATCCCACCCCCCTTCTCAACCCCCCTCCCCCCAGCAACCCTCAGTTTGTTTTGTGAGATTAAGAGTCACTTATGGTTTGTCTCCCTCCCAATCCCATCTTGTTTCATTTATTCTTCTCCTACCCACTTAAGTCCCCATGTTGCATCACCACTTCCTCAGATCAGGGAGATCATATGATAGTTGTCTTTCTCTGCTTGACTTATTTCGCTAAGCATGATGCGCGCTAGTTCCATCCACGTTGTCGCAAATGGCAAGATTTCATTTCTTTTGATGGCTGCATAGTATTCCATTGTGTATATATACCACATCTTCTTTATCCATTCATCTGTTGATGGATATCTAGGTTCTTTCCATAGTTTGGCTATTGTGGACATTGCTGCTATAAACATTCGGGTGCACGTGCCCCTTCGGATCAGAAGCACCTTCTTTCCTTTTCTATACAAGTACCACAGATTTGTCAAGATTTTGATCAGTTCTTCCGGATGGGACCCTCCATTATGGCAGGATGAGCAAACAGGAGCTGAATCCAGTCTCCCCACCCCATTTCACACAGCTGTTTGCCCCTTCGTCAACCTACTTATCATCACAGACGGCCTATGCTTACCATCTCCCAAGTCAATGTTGGTGGTTGAAAATGAAGTACATAGCATCACACAGATTATCGTCTATTTTATTTAGGTCATATATACACCTAAGTGTATTTATTTAAATAATGAGTGAAGAATTTTACCATACTCAAGGCTTTACTCTGAACGCAAGTCTTCAAAGTCGTACAGAATCATCAGTTCTTTTGGTGTTATTTTCATTTTTTTATCAGAGAAAGCCCAAAGTACGGGAGATAACAGAGTCAAAGGGAGCAAGCCAGATCTTTTGTTTCGTTATAGTAACTCAAATATTTCCTATCTCAGTCTTGGAGCCACATTTTACGGTGTAAATGTGTAATGAAAGAATAAAGGTTCTGTCTGGAAATACATAGTTCTGAGATTAAGATTAATCTCAGGAAACAAACTGAGGGTTGCTGGAGGGGATGGGGCAGCTGGGTGATGGACACTGGGGACGGTATGTGCTATGATGAGCGCTGTGGATTGTGTAAGACTGATGATTCACAGACCTGTACCCCTGAAAAAAATAATACATTCTATGTTAATTTAAAAAAGTGAAAATTCATAGTTCTTAGTCATGGAGTAATATGGAGAATGTTCAATCTGTAGTATTTATGCCAGGATGCACGTAATTTAAGTACATAAGACCTTGTCAACCTCACCAGTGGCTACTATAAAATATGTAGCATTCACAGAACAATACAGTAAATAGAAACATAATTCACAGGAGAGATCAAGGATATCACCATTCTGGATTTTTTTTTTTTTTTTTTTTTTTTTTTGGCAAGACACCAAGAAGGTGTCTCTTCCACATTCAAATGGCTTGGTCATGGCCTACCAAGGGTAGACCCGTGGGTGATATTCCCAAGATTAGCAATGCATATGGCATCAGCAATGACCAATCAGAACACAGTTTAGTCTACTGCAGTGGCTGGAATCAAGTCAAAAAAGCTCACTGTAGTGTGAGGCATTACTTAATAGGAAAACATCTAGAGTATTCCAGAAGTGGGGCCCTGATGGCTAGGTTGATGGACTCAGGTGGGGGAGGGCACTCTAGCTAATGGCTATTTACCAGTTAGCATAAGACTACATCAGTGTTTAATACCTAGAACATGCGTGCTCATGCTCGCCAGCTGATGAGCAGCACTGGTTACAGCTCTTTCTCAAGCACATGATCCTGAGATCATGACCTGAGCCCGCATCAAGAATCAATCAGATGCTTAATCCCCACTACTTCCTGCTCTGTGTCACAGCTAAAGTCCTCTGAACACCTAAGATGACAATAAATCTTGTCCCCAATTTCAAGCCTATTATCTACATTTACACAAACCTATCAGTCTGAAAGTCTGAAAACAGAATAGTTGGTTCCCTGCCCCCCATACCTCTTTGTTGCTGTTAAACTCACTTTTCCCTACTCTCATTCGTCTGCATAGATGGAACCACTACTGACCCAGTCGTTCAAGCCAAAAACCCAGGGGTCATTTTGATTCTGTTTTTGCAAACTCCTGGGCCATTTACCAATACATCCAATCAAGTCTACCTTCAACACCTATATGAGAATCTAACCAACTCCATCAAGCTCCATAATTCCTATGTTAGTCCAAGTTACCACAACAGGTCACACAGACCATCTCACAGCATCTATGATTGGTCTCCCTGCTTCCCTGTCTAGCAGGCACAGTTTTTCTTCATAAAAACAATCCAATCACCTCCCTCTGCCAACCTTTGTTCTCCCTCGGCCTTCCACTGCACTTACAATGAAATCCAAATTCCTACTCTCTCAGCCATGCTTCCTGTCACTTCCTTTCCCTCAACTCAACGCAATGCCTTTAGCTCTTACTCAGAACTACAGAGCGCACTTTCACCTCGGGCGGTCTTGCAGGTTAAACTGCTGTGTCGTCCCTGGTACAGGTTCCCAGGTCTTCAGGTTGCTTCTCCCTTCTCTCAACTCCGTCTCCCTTCAACAGTCACCTCCCCAGAAAAGCCTTCCTATTAAAACTAGACCCACCAACCCCTGGGGTCTTTAGTCTCTACTCTCCAACCTCTTGTCCCCTTTATTTTTCTTCATGGGACTTAGTGAACCTAAAAATCATCCACACATCTATTTATTGTTACGTTTCAGTATAAGCACCATGAAGGCAGAGGCTATAAATTATTTTCTTCTGAATCCCACATATCTACAACAGCACCTGGCCCACAGTAAGCTCTTGGAGATTTGCAGAAGAAATCTTTTTTTTTTTTTTTTAACCTGTTAGAGCCTGTTCACTTGCTGAAATTTCTTGATATGCACACATTATTTTGATATTACATTGCCCTTCTGATGCTTTAATTCTTAGAATGCATTCCCCATGCTACTTAAGCAGAGGAGAAATATATAAGTTCATGGTAAATCATTAAAGGGGTACAGGCACTTCTCATCGTTGAATTTCTAGAATTTCAGAGCTGACATTTTAGAGATCATCTATCACCCCAGACTCATTTTATGGTAGCTCTCAGGAGTTCAGAGCTGTGCAATCCAATCCAGTAGCCACTAACTAAATGGGGCACTGAGCACTTAAAATTCAGGACATCTGAATTAAGATGTGCTTGAATGTAAAAATATACATCAGATTTCATAGATATAATATGAAAAAATAGATCTCATTTCTAAATAGTATTGATTACATATTAAGTAATTATATGGGCATTGAGTGAAATAGGCTCTATTATTAAAATCAATTTTGCCAGGTTTTGTTTTTTTTTTTTAATTGTGACTACTTCAAAGTTTTAAATTACATGTGTGGCTCACACTTCCAGTTAACATTCCATTTCCATTGGATAGCACTGGTTCAGTGAGATTAAAGGACTAATCCAAAGACACACTGCACTGTGATGGAAGGCACAGGAACACACACACACACACACACACACACACACACACCATGCCACTGCCTCCATTCAGACTTATTTCCAGCACCCAATGCAGCCGCGGATGCTCTACAGTGAATTCTTTCCCAAGGGCAGTAAGAAAGAGTGGTAAGAGTAAGAAATACCTAGAACAAAACTGCTGGGGTCAATCAAACCCCAGCCCCACACTTAGGGACTCTCAACAACTCATTTAATCTTTCTGTACGCAGTTTCCTCATCAGGATGAGGGGAAAAGTTTATCGCATAGATAACTAGCAAGGATGAAATCAACAAATAGATACGTAATACTGACTATATGCCAGATAACATTCTAAGGGGTTTGTGAGTTTACTGCTATTATTATTAAAATGCTCTCCTACTCTAAAATAAATCGAAGGTTGGAAGGCCTCTCACTTATGACAAACAGTGTTAGTTTAGGAGTCATTTTTATGTCAAAAGATACTGCTAACATCAGACGTTCTGGTCAGATTACCAATGCAATATGTTTCTGTTCCTGATGAACCTGTTCTAATACCCTGAGATTATCACCCACATAAAATCTCATGTTGCATGAAAATTCAAACACAGAGAACAAAGGGATACGAAGAACTTTCTGCCACTTATCACCAAGGCAAATAGCAACCAGATACTTCCGTCAGTTGTGCTGGCGTTGCATGCAACAAACATAACACACACACACACACACACACACAGTGTCTACCCTAAGTGATCAAGGTAACTAACACTTCCTCTATGATTGAAGAGTTACCATAGCAACTCAGACCTAGAAGAATTTACAGACTGCTCAACCCAGCCTTCACATTTTATGGATGAGGAGCCGCCATACTTTTCTGATTTGCCCAAGGTCACACTACAAATGAAAAGTCAAACTGGGATTCATAGCAAAGATTTTTGGCAACTCATCTACAAGGCTTTGACAACATTCAGCTTCTTCAGGTACTTAAAAGTTTAAAAGTATTAAGGGTGAAAGCAATTCATTAAACAGGCCATGCAGCAAGTCTAATAAGGAATAAAGTTTCTGAATTCTGGAAAAAACACAAATTAGAAATATTTCTAATTATAGCCTGAGGAGATATAAGATACTGAGTCTTTATCATCACCATAAGCATAAAACCCTTTGTGTCTGACAACACGATTCTCCTTAAAGAGGAAGAGGACTTCAAACAGAAATTCAAATGCTCAAGAAGAACACTATTTTTTTTTTAAAGTTTTTTAAAGATTTATTTATTTATTTGACACAGTCAGAGAGGGAACACCAGCAGAGGGAGTGGGAGAGACAGAAGCAGGCTTCCCGTCGAGCAGGGAGCCTAATGTGGGGCTCGAACCCAGGATCCTGGATCTTGACCTGAGCCAAAGGCAGACACCTAACCGACTGAGCCACCCAGCTGCCCCAAGAAGAACACTTTAAACAAACAAATATATTTTTCCAGGGTAACAACTTTTCTGGACATTTTCTGGTTTGTACCAAGATATAACTCCCTTGTAGACAGAAGAGGTTTAATTCTAACAGCAAATTCAAATAGCTTTGTAAGTGTTAATTGATATCAGATTATCTGGTAGTGGTGATGGCATGTGTGCATGTCTATCTCCACACACCCACATGCATAGGATGAATTTGTTCCATTGGGGCCATTCCTCATTGATAGAGGTTGCCTTTACTGTCTTTTCCTGAAGAGCTTATGTCAAGTAAACCTGAGCTTCCTCCCCATTTTCTCCACCTCTCCATCCCCTAATGCTGACACAAATGAGTAAGCCAAGAAGAAAAACTTCCTCATTACCTTAAATGAATGGTAATTTGAAAATGGTCAGGGAAAGTTCAAGCAGTTTTCTCATGCATGAGCTCCCACGACATAGTCCACAATTCCACAGCAACAAAGACAAAGAGAAGATATTAAAAGGAGTGATTCAGTCAACCTTTAGACATTTTGGAAGCAGCAGCATTTAAACTCAAATACTTGCTGTGAAGCTTGGTATGGAGTTTTTGGTAGTTCACGCTTTGTGATTAGGACTTTGTATTTAATTCACTTCATTTCATCTTGTTTTTTATCTGTGTATTTATTTTCAGAAAGAGAGCACGTACATGAGCAGGGGAGCACTGGGGGAAAGGGGAGGCAGAGGCAGAGGAAGAGGGAGAATCCTAAGGAGGCTCCATGCCCACTGTAGAGTCTGACTCAGGGCTCGATCTCATGATCCCAAAATCACGACCTGAGCGGGAAAACAAGAGTCAGGTCCTTAAACCAGCGGAGCCACCCAGGTGCCCTCATCTTGTTTTTAAAAATCACTCTTAAATGGCTTAATGTTTCCATAGAAAGGGAAAAAGCTGTGCAAACAGTATTGGACTCAGGCGTTCAAACTCAGCAAATCCAAAAGCAGAATACAGACAAGGCACAGAGGAATGACCTCATCTGTCTCATTGCCTAAGTCTGTGATCTGAATTTTTCCTCTTTAAAGTTCAGGGATGGTGAAAGAAAGGATACTCTCAAGACAGAAGAGCTTAAAAAGTATAGAATCTCTTTAACACAAATTAGGTAGAGAAGAAACTAGTCTCCACTAGTCTCCACTGTCGGTGGGAGGGTGCACAGAATCCAGGGAGTTAAAATTAGGTAAGATTTTTTTTTTTTAATAGTAAAAAGTGGAATAAAGGAGTAAGTGATGCTTTGGTTTGCAAATAAATAAATAAATAAATAAATAAAATAGTCTTTAGATGGGTGTCCATGTACCCAGATAAAACTTCTAGTATTACCGATGGAGGAAGAACAGATGTTCCAGAGACTGTGAGCCATGTCTGCTACAAATAGGCCACTTTTCAAGTTATTCACAAAAATTTAACACAGTAAATTTTAAAGATCTAGTTGGTTTTATTAATTGATCCATGAAATGAACAGCACCACATTTAGCAAATAAAAGGGAGCTCCAAAGGGCTATGTCAAAGAAAAAGTTGTTTTGTTTTTAAGATTTTATTTATTTGTTTGACAGACAGAGATCACAAGTAGGCAGAGAGAGGAGGAAGCAGGCTCCCCACTGAGCAGAGAGCCCCAATGCGGGGCTTGATCCCAGGACCCTGAAACCATGACCTGAGCAAAAGGCAGAGGCTTTAACCCACTGAGCCACCCAGGCACCCCCAAAGAAAAGGTTTTTAACAGTAGAAAGCAAGTGGGGGAAAGGAAATTATTAGCAAAGAATCTGTTGTTTTAGGCAAGGTTGCCGTCTTATGAGGAACGAAAGGGGTCTATCAGTGAATTTCTTAATGCTGACCAGGAAATTCCCGTGTTAACCAACATGGACTGGATAAAGGTTACATTTCTAGAGGGACTGAAACTGCAATTAAGTTAGGTATTAAGTCTTGATTTACTGACTCAGGGCCTTAACCTAAGTGACGTCATTTGGGGCCTGTGGTTTTCTTTTTAACAAAGTAAAAAGAGTTTTAATATCGCAAGTGTTTACTTCTGTGCATAAATCTGAAGGCTTAGAAAACAAATAAGACACATGCAATAAATCACTGGTTCCAGAACATCAACCTACAGTTCAATGTCAATCCATAATGAGGTTCAGTTGTCTTAAAGTAGAAGTTTAAGAAGGACAAATAGTCTGATATGTATTCAATTAAAATGCTATATTCTATTAAGAATAAGCCTTTGACACTTCTTGAGATTAAAATATCACTTCTTGGGGCGCCTGGGTGGCTCAGTGGGTTAAAGTCTCCGCCTTCTGCTCAGGTCATGATTTCAGGATCCTGGGATGGAGCTCCGCATCGCATCGCATCGGGCTCTCTGCTCAGCAGGGAGCCAGCTTCCTCCTCTGCCTGCCTCTCTGCCTACTTGCGATCTCTGTCTGTCAAATAAATAAATAAAATCTTTTAAAATAAAATAAAATATCACTTCCTTTAGGTGATCATGTTGGTACTACATGGCACTATATCTGTTTATTCATCAAATGCTTCTGGAACACCCAGGCACTATACAAAATGTTAAGGAGTCCTGGATTCCAATAGTCCCTACACTCAGCAAACAGAGGATAGTAAATACACAGGGAGAAACAGAGTTTCAAACTAGGAGGAGCTCTGCTTTAAAAGAAAAAAAGACACATAGGGGAAGTCGGGAAGATGGCAGAGTAGGAGGACCCCAAGCATACCTCGTCCCACAGACACACTGAGGTAACAGCACTGAAGGCACAGCTAACTCCGAAAACAGCCTGAAGCCTGGCAGACCAGACCCTCCCCAGTTAATGGGAGAGGGGAGGCCACCCTGAATAGGTAAGAGAGGCAGAGAGCCTGCGGAACACGGAACCCTGCTCAGACTGATTACAAATGGGAGGAAGTCTGCAAGAAGGGAGAAGTGAGAGGTCAGGCTTACCCCAGGAACTCCATGCACGGGGGACACTGGGAACACGGGTCCCCATACCATGTGGCTCTGAGAAATCAGCGGGGCTTCACTTTGTAAGCTTTTAAAAAATCAGTGGGGCTTCACTTCAGGTACTTTAAAAGTCAGCGGGTTTAGCTCCGGGAGAGCCAGAAGGCAGTAGAAACTGGGTTCCTGCCCTTCAAGAGCCAGCATAACAAATCACCCCACTGGGATGCAGCGCGGAAGCAGAAGGCGATTTATTCATTAAGCTCAGAATGTGCCCTCCAGGGCAGGGATCTTCAGAAGAACCCTTTCTCGGGGCACCTGGGTGGCTCAGTGGTTAAGCCGCTGCCTTCGGCTCAGGTCATGATCTCAGGGTCCTGGGATCGAGTCCCGCATCGGGCTCTCTGCTCAGCGGGGAGCCTGCTTCCTCCTCTCTCTCTCTCTGCCTGCCTCTCTGCCTACTTGTGATTTATCTCTGTCAAATAAATAAATAAAATCAAAAAAAAAAAAGAAGAACCCTTTCTCTTCCCCTCCCCCAGCCCACCCAGCTAGAAACCTGCAGGGACCAGTGCCAACACTCCCCACCTCTCTTGCTAGGGCCATGTGCTGGGCCCCCGCATTCCCCTGCAGACCCACCTGCCCACCCGTCCCACTTGGCAGGCACTCCTCCAAAGCAGCTGCTGCCCCACACATCCAGCAAACAGCCCTATTCTGGGACTAGCACCACTCCAAACTGCCCCTCACCCTGCCCTCAAGAGAAGAGCAGCTAAGCTCACACACCAGCACTCCCACAGTTCCGGCAGCCCAGCCTTTCAGCTGACAGCCCAGGAAATGCCCCCCTGCCTGGCACTACTCCAGCCCAGGGGAGTGCCTGGTAGGACGGCCATGCTACCACCAAGGAAAGCCTCGGGGGAGGGGGGAGGGGGGGGTACATACACAAAGTGTCTTACCATTCAGTGTGCACACCACTAGGACAGATTGAGGGCAGACAGGTGGCCCAACTGCTGATACCCTCCCCACCCCTCCACCCACAAGCCTCAAGTCTCCTCAGACAGGCTCCTCAACAGCACAGGGACCCAAACTGCCCCATGCGCACAGAGTAGGCAGAGAAAGTCACGGCAGCTGACTGAAGACAAACACTGCTTGGCCACAACAGTAGGGCACGTGCAACCCACACAGCACACACCCCTGGTGCCCTGGTTCTGGTGACCAGGGGACTGTGCTACAGGGCACCACAGGACCTCTTTCTACTTTCAAGATCAGGAGATGTTGCTGGCCTTCCTAACACACAGAAACACAGAGACCCTAAATGAGGAGCCAGATGAACAGGTCCTGAATGAAAGAAAAGAACAGAAGAAACCTAGTTAAAGAGCTAAATTAAACAGAAATAAACAATATGACTGACACCCCCCCCCCCAAAAAAAACCCCAAATCAAAATCATGCTTATAAAGATACTTACTGGACTCAAGTGTGAAGGATCTCAGCAAGGTCTTCAATGGAAAGTTTAAAAATATAAGAAAGAACCAGTCAGAGATGAACACACTAGAGAAAATTAAGAGCACGTTATAGGATATAGAAGAATGAACTGCCAATCTAGAAGACAGGGTAATGGAAAGCAACCAAGCAGAACAGCCAAAAAAATAAATGAGAGATTGCTGAGGTTAACTCGGCAACATCAGGAAGCATAGTAACATAAGCATTACAGGGATTCCAGAAAGAGAGAGAGAGAACGTATTTGAAGAAATAACAGCTGAAAACATCCATAGTTTTAGAGAACAAAACAGACATCCAGATCCAGGAAACATGGAAAGCCCCTAAGAAAAGTGACACAAGTAGATGCACACCAACACGTCTAATAACTAAAATGGCAAAAAGTAACAAAATAAAGAGAATTTGAAAAGCAGCCAAAGAAAACAGTTACATACATGGGAAACCCCTTAAGGCTCTCAGCTGATTGATCAGCAGAAACTTTGAATATATCCTGTCACTCCCTTCTGGCCTGCAAAGTGCTCATAGGGAGGAAAAAAAAAAAAGCAACCAAGAATAATCTGCCTAAAAAGGCTATCATTCAGACATAAAGAGTCTCCCAGCCAAATAAAAGGTAAAGTAGTTCATTACCACCAAACCAGACTTACAAGAAATTTTAGAGTGAACCCTTTAAGTGGAAAGGCAAGGCCATAACTGAAAGTAGGAAAATCATGAAAACAAAAAATTTTACAGGTAAATGCAAATATATAATAATAAAGGTAGTAGTTTAATTGCTTATAAAACCAGTATGGAGTTTAAAACACAGAAGCATTAAAAATCAATTATATCGAGATGCCTGGGTGGCTCAGTTGGTTAAGCAGCTGCCTTCGGCTCAGGTCATGATCCCAGCGTCCTGGGATCGAGTCCCACATCGGGCTCCTTGCTCAGCGCGGAGCCTGCTTCTCCCTCTGCCTCTGCCTGCCATTCTGTCTGCCTGTGCTCGCTCTCTCCCCTTCTCTCTCTCTGATAAATAAATAAAATCTTAAAAAAAAAAAAAAAAAAGAAGGCTACCCACTTAGTCTTTAAAAAAAAAAAATCAATTATATCTACAAAAATTAGTCAAGAGAATCACAAAATAAAAGGATGGAAAATAGGATAAACGTTTAAAATTGGGGGAGGGAATAAAGATTTCAGTGCTTTTAGAATGGCTTCAAATTCAAGTGAACATCAACTTACTACAGAGTGCTGTACGTGAAGATGTTGTATATGTACCTAATGGTAACTATAAGTCAAAGATCTGTGATAGACACAAAAGAATAAAGAGAAAGGAACCCAAACTTAACACTAAGGTCACCATCAAAAAACAAAGGAAGAGAGCAAGAAAAGAAAAAAGGAATAGAACTGCAAAAACAACCACAAAACAAGTAACAAAAAAGTAATAAGTACAGGTTTATCAATAATGAATTTGGATGTAAATAGACTAAATGATCTAATCAAAACAAAGTGAATGAATGGATAAAAAAAAAAAGCACAACTTATTTAAAGGCTCTCTATACGAAACTCACTTCAGACCTAAAGACATGCAGAGTCAAAGTGAAGAGATGGAAAAACATTTACCAATCAAATGAAAACAAGAAAGCTCATAGCAATACTTGTATCAGACAAAAAGACTTTACAACAAAGACTGTAGTGAGAAGCAGAGAAGGAAACTACATAATGATAAAAGGAAAAACCCAACAAGAGGATATAACAATTTTAAATATCTACGCACCCAACATAAAAGCACTTAAAACATAAAGCAACTATTAACAGACATAAAGGAAGCAATCAACGTAATACAGTAGTAGTAGGGGATTTTTAATACCCAGCTTACGTCAGTGATCATCCAGACAGAAAAATCAACAAGGAAACAGTAGTCTTGAATGACACATTGGACCAGATGGACATACCAGATCTACACACAACACTCCCTCCAAAAATAACAGAATATACATTCTTTTAAAGTGCACATGGCATATTCTCCAGGGTAAATCAGGTTACGCCCCAAAACAAATCTCAACAATTTCAAGAAGACTGAAATCCTATCATGCATCTTTTCTAACCACAAAGGTATGAAACTAGAAGTCCATTACAAGGAAATCTGGAAAGAATACAAATACTTGGAGACTACCTACCATGCTACTAAGCAATGAAAGAGTCAACTAAGAAATCAAAGAGGAAATTTTTAAAAAGACCTGGAGACTAATGAACATGAAAACACAACAATCCAAAATCTTTGGGATATAGCGAAAGCAGTTCTCAGAGGGAAGTTGATAGCAATACAGGTCTACCTCAAGAAACAAGAAAAATCTCAAGTAAGAAATACAGAATGGGCTATGGAAGAATATTTTCGTGGAGTTCATTTGGATCACGGTCAGTCCCCTTCCAGGAGGAAGGGATATTTAAGAAGCATTCTGAAAAGAAGTAGCAGTTAGCTAGAAGACTATTAAGAGCTCATGTTGGAGGTGGAGAGATGAGTGTGTGCAGACCTGAATTGTAAGCCCAAGGTGGACGGCCCACTGAAGTTCCTAAAAGAAAGCCCTACAGGCAGAAGGGAGTGATAACAGGGCATAATGGCACAGAATGTGGCAGGGCACAGATACAGTCTCTCACATACCAAGCACAGATTTTAGATTTGCACCCAAGGGCAATCAGAACACGGAAAGACTTTGAGCGGGAAAACAATAATCCAATTTCCATTTCTACAAGGTCACTCTGGCTGCCGTGTGGAAAATAAACTCAGGGCAAGGGAGAGGTTGGGGATTTCAAACGAGATTGTGTGAAGAGAATCCCAAGAAAGACGCACAGTAGAGATCTGGCCTCTAGGAGTAGATTTTGGTGGGGTGTTGGCTCTGGAAAAAAGGAGCAGGACTATGATTAAGAACCAGGGCTCTGGAATCTGACTGCCTAGATTCAAACCCTGGCTCTGCCTTCACTGGTGAACCTTGCTTTAGGGCCTGAGTTTCCCCATCTGCAGAATGGAAAGGATAGTACTAATTATGATGCAAAGCATGGTGAGAAATAAACCAGATCACTCATTTCGAGTGCCCAGAAGGAGGACTGGCTGTATCAATATTCACTTTACTATTAGAATTCCCATTTCTAGTATCAGGTGTAGCAGAAAATTGAGGAAGACTCTTAGGATTCTGTCTTGAGCAACAGAATGGTCAGTGGTACCATTTACTGAGATATAGATAGGTAGAATTGATGAATCCAGGAAGGAAGAAGGGAAGACCATTCAGTTATGCTCAAGGACTTCCGTTTTTGATATGTGAAAAAATGAGTTAACGATGTCGAATGGCACTTTTTAAATGGCTTTTTAGATAAATATGCTACAATATTTTTAGCATTCTTACTTGGCCAGTTTTTTAAGTAGACAGTTCTATGTTGTTAACTCTCCTGATTTTTTTTAAAACAAACTCAAAATCCTACAATTTTTAAGCCAGTGATTTAAATGATAACACCAATTACAAAGATTTATATCAACAAAAGCAATATGGTTTTAAGATTTTATTTATTTATTTGGCAGAGAGAAATCACAAGTAGATGGAGAGACAGGCGGCGGGGGTGGGGGGGGAAGCAGGCTCCCTGCTGAGCAGAGAGCCCAATGCGGGACTCGATCCCAGGACCCTGAGATCATGACCTGAGCCGAAGGCAGTGGCTTAACCCACTGAGCCACCCAGGCGCCCCAACAAAAGCAATATGTTTATATGTGGAGCACACCAATCCGTGCCACTTCCAACATCCTCACTTAGGGCAGTATCAGAGGATTATTTCTCTTAGCTGCACAGAAAGAGGTCCATTTCCCCTGAATTTGCTCAGGCTAAGATATGACTCCCAAGACACCAAACTCGGTCTTAAACTTCAGAGGACTTAAGTCCTTAGAATGACAGATTCTCTTTTCAGAGCCTCGAAATTTCTTATTCATATAATTAAGTGTGAAAAGAACCTCTAAAATCATGAGGCCTATATAAAATCCTTCATTTTTATATAGGCAGACCTACCACATATTTAGAAAAGTTACATGAAAACTATGAAGAGTTTCATTTTTTTCAAACTATTTCAGACCAAAGCAATAAAGAATAACAAATTTCTCAACTATAACTCCAGTTATATATCAAAATCTTATGTATAGTTACTAGGAAAAAAATCCTTCTGGAACTCTAAGGAATTTATTTTACCAATATCATTTTTTATTATGTTCAGTTAGTCAATGTATTATAGTACATCATTCGTTTTTGACATAGTGTTCAACAATCCATTAGTGGGTATAACACATGTGCCCTCTTTAATCATTTTATTCCAGGACACAGGCTCAATTTTCATATTTTGACACCCCTATTCTAGGCATAAAGATCAACCTGAGTAGGTAGCTAAGACAGTGGACATGTAAAAAACCAAACCAAACAAAAAAAAAAAAAATAGTTCTGGAGCTTTCTACTACGCTTTTCTTCAAAATCCAACCAATCCAATCCATCTGCTAGTTCATGGAAAGAGACATATTTTTTCAACCAGTATTCAAGCTAAGGTCCCTGTTCAGCATGGGGGCAAGGATAGGGGCAGGCAGTTGCTCAGTGATGAACAGAACATTCATGGAGTTCAAGGTCTCATTAAGACTCTTCCCAGACTGAATCACTTGCCTGGATGACTCCACCATTGCTCAGTCACCGGAGCTCTCAGAACATTTGGTTCCTCTCTTTTTTTGTTGTTAAACTATTTTACATCTAATAGCCCCCCAATCCAGGAAACAACGTTTTTCAAATTTTACTTGAAATAGAACTGGGGGTGGGGGGGTGTGATGGCACTACACAGAGGTTTCTCTTACTTTTAGCGCTTAAACTGGTTTCCTGAATTCAGTTCTATTTCAGCAATTGGAGGACTTTGGCTTTCTTTTAAATTTGTACTATCTGATTAAGGAAAAAACTCAATCGCCTTTAAATCCTTGATTCCAAGACTTAATGGCACACAAGTGAACATTTTTATTTATTTTTAAAGATTATATTTATTTATTTGACAGAGAGAGAAATCACAAGTAGGCAGAGAGGTGGGCGGGGGGAAGTAGGCTCCCCACTGAGCAGAGAGCCCAATGCGGGGCTTGATCCCAGGACCCTGAGATCATGACCTGAGCTGAAGGCAGAGGCTTAACCCACTGAGCCACCCAGGTGCTCCACAAATGAACATTTTTATTTTTTATTTTTATTTTTTAAAGATTTTATCTGTTTATTTGACAGACAGAGATTACAAGTAGACAGAGAGGCAGGCAGAGAGAGAGAGAGAGGGAAGCAGGCTCCCTGCTGAGCAGAGAGCCCGATGCGGGACTCGATCCCAAGACCCTGGGATCATGACCTGAGCCGAAGGCAGCGGCTTAACCTACTGAGCCACCCAGGCGCCCACAAATGAACATTTTTAAAGCCAAGATGCCTTTGCACCTATGGGTGCATTTATTATGGGGTTTGCTTTCCTGAAAAGCGGTTTTCAAATCAATGGCATGTCTTATAATCAATGTTGCCTTAGAAACTAAGAAATTCAACAAGAGGACTCAGATTGACTTAATGAAAAAAAAAAAAAAAGTTGGCAAGAAGACTGGACTCCTAGCCTTGGCTTACTGCCATTTAGTTACTAGTCACCAAGCCCTGTGACATCTGCTCAGTCCCTCCATGCCTCTGCACGTTTTCTTCTCCATTCATAAAATACAAGTTTACACTTCTGTTTCTCAAACTCTGTGGTAAGAGAGGAGCTTAAGTTTTTCCAGTCAGTTGCAGACATGCATTTATGAAATACAACACTATGTAGATTACACAAGGATTCTTCCCATGACTGATCACTTTCATTTATTTGATATTCCTTAGTAATACAATTAGCTTGTATTTCCCAATTACATAGTCGCTGAGCACTACAAACAAAAATTCAGGGAAGGAGTCCTGCACAATGAAGGTGTTTGTCATTTGTGGCAGATTCAAGAGAACAGCAGCATGGTGAATCCATCTGTGGGTCACTGAAAATGGGCCAACAATCCAGAAGACACCTTCCAGGCAAAATAATAAAAGATACATGTTCTCTTTTCCTAATATTCATTTTTGAAAAGTACAAAACATGAAAGTTCATCAGTTACTTTGAAAAAAGTGTTTAAGCAACTACAATATTACCCTTAGGGTTGGCAATACAAGCCAATGTTCCATGTGATTTTTCAAAGAGAAGACAGAGCCACAGCAGCTCTTACTAGAACATACTTCCTCTCCACCACTTAGTCCATGATAGGAAGTCAGTAGTTAATGGCTCTTGGCCCTAAGGCTACTGTGGTTTATAGAAGCATGGCTTTTTGAGTAGTACATCAAAGTATAAGGGTGCAAACAAATGCGAACTCTTGTTTTTAAAAGGATGCTTAAAAAAAAAAAAAAAAAAAAGATTTATTTGAGAGAGAAAGAGAGAGGGCATGAGGGGCAAGAAGCTCAGAGGGAGAAGCAGACTCCCCCATGGAGCTGGAAGCCCAATGCGGGACTCCATCCCAGGACTCCGGGACTATGACCTGAGCTGAAGGCAGCAGTCCAACCAAGTGAGCCAGTAGGCGCCCTAGAAGGACTTTTTTTTTTAAAGATTTTATTTATTTATTTGACAGACAAAGATCGCAAGTAGGCAGAGAGGGAGGCAGAGAGAGAGAAGGAAACAGGTTCCCTGCCAAGCAGAAAGCCCAATGCGGGGCTTGATCCCAGGACTCTGGGATCACAACCTGAGCCAAAGGCAGAGGCTTTAACACACTGAGCCACCCAGGCGCCCCCCCCCCCCAGAAGGACTCTTACCTGAGATAAACATACATATGTGCTGGCAGGTGGGGACAAAAGCTAAATAATCATACAAATTACCTAGATCAGACTCTGCGCACCCTTCATCAAGTTGATGAAAGCCATTTATTCCACTTCAGAAAAGAAATCATCCCCTAGGCCAGTCAGTCTCGGAGGCTTCCTGGATATTTGCTGAAAAATCAGAGTATCTGCCTTAGAGCCTGGAGGTATAGACAATCAGAGGCTGGCCAGCCCTGGGTGCCAGACCAATGCTCGAAGAGAGGTTCTCACACCTGAGCGTCCATCAGGACCATCTGGAGGGCTCAGTAATAGATTGCTGGCCCCACCCCTGAACTTGATCCAAAGGGCCATGATCAAGACTGAGAGTTTGCATTTCTAACAAGGTTTCAGGAGGTGCTGATGCTCCTGGGAACAGACTTTGAGAACCACTGGTAGAAGATATTCAATGACAGAATTAGAAAGTTATCAGGGGTCACCTGAAATAAACCTTTCATTGTCCTAGTGAGGACCTAGGGTTGAGAGAAGAATGTCTTATTCATGGTTATATATCTAATACTCAGAGCTTTCTCAAAAAAAAAAAAAAAAAAAAAAGAAAGAAAGAAAAAGGCAACTCAGGTGTCTCAAGTCTTAACAGGCTGCTTATTTCATGGTTTTAAGTTATGGCCATATATCAGGACCCTGCTCGAAGAGGCACAAGCAGAGCCTTCATGCTGTTGACCCTCCTACCCATGTGTCCTTCCAAGAACATGTTAGTCTATCAGTGACCTCAAAATGGTAAGCAAGTGGCCTGAAACCACACAGGGTGTTGGCTGTCCAATGGGACCTACTCACCTAGATTCTAAACCCAGAGAACAAGTCCCTACCATTAAGCCATGCTGCCTGTCCCCCAGCTCCCCGGCAGCTGAGCACAAACAGATGGCCTGAGGTTTTGCAAAGTGACACATAATATAGGAGATGGTCACAGATGACTTACAGCACTGCTGTGGACCTAAGTGTCCAGCACAGCCTCAAGTACTGTGGGGGTGGAGTCCCTGGTTGTAGGCTTGGCCGTGTAGACGGATACCTGTGTCAAAACTCTGTGGGATCATGACCTTTTGGCTGAGACTGCTCTTCAATTCCCACCGGTTCTGTGAGCTTCCTGCTTCCCCTCCAATAAACTAGTCCTCTGCTTACATGGTTTGCAACGGAGAACCATGGCTGACAGGACAGCCCATTAATTTACCCAGTAGCAGAGAACCGATGGATCCTAATCAAAATTAGGGCTCCCACAAAGACCCCCACCATGCCCTCCACCTTTAGAGCTCTTGCATTTCTGTTGGTACATTTTGGTGTTTGCAGCAAGGGCTGCTTGCCTCCCAGGGAGCCCCACCCCAGGCCATCGTACTCCGATGACAGAGAAGGTCTTGATTTATACCCCCAGGGCCAGAACTGAGAGATCCATGGATCCTGGGATCATGACCTGAGACAAAGACACTTAACGACTGAGCCACCCGGGCACCGGGCACCGCACAAGAAAAACATATTAAATTCAGGTATCACTGGAAAAGAAAAAGGGTTTTATAAGCCACAAGGCATCTTTGGTGAGAAAAACAAACAAAAACCTTTGAGGGTTAAGGGGTTTTCCCCATTGTTTTTGTCTAATTCTACTGTCTGATTTTCCCCTTATCTGCTCACAGCGTTACAACCTCAAGATGTTGATCTTCAAACGCCATGCCTTAAAGAATGTGGCTCCTTTAGGTACATCGATACTGGTGAGGGATTTGAATTGGGTACCTGCTCTCTTTGTTTCAAGTGTCCTAAACATCTTAAAAAGTGCTGTTTGCCACTGAAAGTCACCAAGGCCCTGTAGAGAAATGGCTGATTCCCCAACTGGGAAGGGCAGTCCGCTGGAGCATGAGGCTCGTCCTTATGCCAGAGAGTAAGAAAGGGTTCAAAGAAATGATGGGCCACATTGTTAAGATGCAAGCAACAGCCTGAAGAGGATCTCCTTACACAAACGGAGTGCGATGCAGGTGCCCCAGTGATTAAGTACAGGGATAAAGAAAAAACCAATGAGGGATTCATTAACATGTACTGATCATAAATAGGCCAGAAAAGACATAAGCCACAAACTTAAAAAAAAAAATTCACACAGTCCCCCATTCTGAAGCACATTATGGTACAAAAAAAAATGAAGCATTTTTCCATGAACGTCTATTTGGTAGTAACCACAATATTCACATAAAGGGCTAAGACAAAACATGAAAACTCAAAGAAATCTTGCCTCCAAATACCCCTTCTAGCATCCCAGAGCCTCAGAACACCACCTACTGTCCTCAAAAGCTTCTCTTGGTAGATAGGGAGAAGCTGGTGTGTCTCCTACATGAGCCCACATATGGACAGCCATCAACACCCCAACGTCCCCATTTCTTAAGGGTCTACTCGAACGGTTCCTCCTCCAGAGGACTCCCCTTCATGCACTGCCTGTACGAAGTTTTATTCCGTATTAAGCACTTAGGACCATCCTCCCCCTCAGTTCCTTGTGAACACACACCTCCAATTTAGTACTTCACTTATAAATGCTCCCAGGCACAGAGCAGTGCTTGGCACTTGGGAAAATGTTGGCTTGAACCCAGTGAAGAGTAAAGGGACATGGGCATATTTAACCATTTCACTCCTTTTCCTCTTCACAGAGCTAGAAAATTCCATCACTTTCTATGGAGAAAACCACCCTCCCTATGCAATTTCCTCTAATTGACATTCAGCCTAGGAGCATAATGATTAGTTTCCAAGGGAGATTCTGTTACAACCAATGCGATAATATTTTAAGGAACTCAGATTTTCACCTATTCTGGTATAAATAGGGAGACTGAAATCAGCTTATGGCTCAGAAAATATAGGAAACTGAACGCAAAACATTAATGTTGGTGCATTACCAGGACATTTTAGACAAACTGCTATGCAACCCATAACTGATCAACTAAAATAGAAAGTAACACCTCATTGGTGGTTCAAAATGCTCAAAAATGGAGTGAAGATAGCAGACACTTATCTCTACCAGACAAACCCAAGAGAAACTACTCTGTGGTTTAAAAAAAAAAAAAAAAAAGTACAGCTAGGGTTTCAGGGTTTGAACCCAGTCTAGCCTCAGAGCTTACATTTTTAACCCCTATGCCAGTGTAAAGTTAAATACCAATTCCCCATTATACACTCCTTCCAGACAGTTCCAACATGAGAGTCTGCATCCAAAATTAAGCCATCAGTTTCTGGAAACACTCAACTCTATTAACAACACTTCACTAAACCTCATTTAATATTAAAAATAAAAGGTTCCATTTCTCCCTGCTGCCACCACCGTTTAATTGCTTTTATCCAGACACTTTCTTCCTGCACTGAAGAGTACTCATCAGGGCTCTTTGCAGAACTACTCTTGTCCAGCTCTTATCTGAGGAACTGATAAGGTATTTCTTTCTACCAAATTCAATCATCTTCTTTATCTCACCCCCACTCCCAGCTGAAAGCATCACGTTGACATCTTGCAATTGCTAGCCCAAACCAGATAGCAGCTTTTATCTTTCCCTGCGGACACTGACATATGCTTTTATTAAGTGTAAGCAGGATACTGCTCTACTGAATGCACTTCGGAAACTCACATCATTTTGTTGCAAAAGCATGCTTCCTTGTGAAAGAGCTGATGGCTTTCCAGGTCATTCCACCTTCCACACAGGACCCTCAACTCCCATTCACAGAGTGCCATTTTCACTGGAGGCATCTGAGCAGTGGATTATCTAATTCTGCCATTATAGACTCAGGTGAATTCTGCACTCACAAGGCATCGCTGGGGACAAAACAGCATCCGCCACATCCTCCTGATCCTTTATCTTTGAAGTCACTGCCTCCTCCTTCATTTGGGGGAGAAATGGAAGTGTACCCTGCTCCCTGAAAAGAGGGAAGGAAACCCAAGTTTTTAAGTCCTTCTTTGGGGTTCCTGACAGCTCTAAATGACTGGGTAACTGTTTCTATTGGTTTTTAAGTAACTAACCCTGAGTCAGTATGCTACTCAATGAAAATGGGGATCTTGGGAGAGAAGACAGTGCCTGGAGGGTGCAGGAAGAGGGTTGGGGTAAAGGCCTGGGGGAGGCCAAGAAGATATTCTAGTCACCAGTATAAACATGACCTCCAGGGCAAACATTTCTCCCCTACTTAGAGTGTAAATGCAAGCATTTTACACCCCCCCCCCCCCCCCCCCCCCCCCGCCATTTTCCCACCCACCAAAAAACAGGCCAGTTCCCCAGTGTCAGCCAGCGTTTGTAAGCTCCTGGGGTGTTCCTGACTCCGTACTTCATACACTGGCACAAATTAACAGCTGCACAATGAAAGAAGGTACAGGCTTCCCTTGAAAAGAACAATTACGCCTCCAAAGCCAGGCCTGCCCCTATCCTTGGTGGGGCCTGGGGCAAGACTACAAATGAAGCGCCCAACACTTTAAGGTCATCAAGCGAGCCACTGTCACAGAATCCTTCCCCTTGACAAACTCGGCTTTCTATCCACCTGGAAGGCCAGGTACAATTTAGAGTTCGCAGGCCCCTGGGAGTTCTGGGCCAGACACAGGTTGTTTCAACATCCCTACGAGATGGACACAGTCTCTTCCCTCCCCCACCCAGGCTCCAGCTCTCCCCAGGAAGGCCTCAGGGGCACACCTGTAGACCTTCAGCCTGTTATTTCCAAGCTCTTCCAACACCCCAGCACAGCTGCCCTTCGGCCATTCTTCAGGGAGGAGGTCTGTCTCCTTCCCACTGGAAGAAGCCATGGAAGCAGGCTTGGGGCCTTTGGGAAGGGAACCCCATGGGAATCTGGGGTGCAACATGTATTCTGGGTGGGCAGCCCGCTCCACCTGCAGACACCTGTCCCAGTGGGGAGGTGAAGGCCAGACACCCTCACATACACCTTCTAAACCCCCAGAGGTCTGGAGTGGGGAGAGAGATTAAAAAAATAATAATAAAAGGGTTCCTTGGCTCAGGCCTGAAGCCAATATGAACTAAAAGCTTTCTCCATTTTATCCTAACTAGATCAACTTTTTTTAACTGGAAGCATTCTGGAAGGGTGAGTCCTTATATTCAACATTAATAAACTGTTGTAAGAGGATTCCTGTCTGGAACCGATCAAAGAGTTGGAACACTTCTAGCTGCAAAGATCTGACAGCTAATATCCTGGTGTGAACGAAAAGGCAAATATTTCTCAAACAGCAAATGGATTCAACAGGGTTCCAGAAAGTCAGAAAAGGTGGGATCCTTGCCCTAGGCCATAAGTTGGGGAAGCCTTAACATTTTCTATCTCTTTTGGAAACTTAAGAGCCAGATAAGTAAGTCGTCAAGGCAGCAGGGGCAGCCAAGTCCAAAGGCTAGGCACACGCGGAGTGGAGCAGAGTGAGCAGAGTGAGGAGGGGAGGTTTGGGTCTGCTGGCCAAAGGGGGTCACCAAAGGGAGACGGTTGGGGTCACAGTGGGGTGAGCGGCTAGGGCTTGGACCTCAGCCCCACTAATGACCTAGTATCTGTTTCGTTTTCTTCCCAAAGCAAGTTAACCAATTTTCCAGACCTCCATTTTCAATTCTCCAAAATGGAGAGGTTTCAAGGTTTGCTTGTTACAGCCCAGCGATGCTGTCCCCGACTAAGCACAGTCCGCACTTGGTGAGCGCTCACTCAACCACACTTCTTAAAAACTGAGAGCACAAAGATCAGAGCTAGAGCTGCACCCAAAGATTTTCATCAGGCAGCTCCCCGCCACCTACCCCAACATCCAAGACAGGGCTCCGCAGAAGCTGGGGACAGAACGATGGGGTTAAGGTTTTAGGGAGCGGAGCCAACAGAGCGGACACTGATCAAATGCTACGTCTCAGCCTGGTTTGGGGTAGGGAAGGGGTGCCTTCGAAAGTCGACCAACGGAGGGTGCAAAGGACACGTGCGTAAGGCCCCCAAGTTGCCGGCCTCGCAGCCCACCCCCCTCCCCACCCCGGGGAAAGGAAGAAGCCGCGCTACAGCCCGCGCGCTCCAGGCCTAGAAGGGATCTGAGCGAGGGAAGCGGCGGGGGACCGCGGAAAACGCCTGGCGAGCGGGGTCCGGGGGCGTCACAGTCACTCACCCAGCAGCAGCAGCTTGAACTCGCGGCGCGCGTCCTTCTTGTCCCGGCGAAGCTGCCGCTCGATCTCCGCGCTGATGCGCTGCGACTCCTTCTCCTCCGCCGACAAGCAGCAGCAGCCGGCCATGGTGCGCGCTGCACCCGACGGCGCGACGCGGTCCCGGGGCGCCCGGATCCTCCGCGGGCCGCTCGCCCGGCCGATCTGCGACAGGCACCCGCGTTCGGGACAAAAGCAGACAAGGCCGCCTTGACTTTTAGAGTAAGAAGCCTGGCCTCCAGAGGCTCAGTCCCGTCCTCGAGGATGGAGTCGGAGTCGGAGGCGGGGGCTAATTCGGCGCGCTAGCACAGCCGCGCGCCCCGCGGATCCGGGCTCACCAGCCCCACAGCGGGTCCTGGGGAGGAGGAGGGCCAGCCGAGAGGATGGGAGCGCTGCCGGCGCCCGGAAGATGCACACGCCCCTTAGCACGGGAGCCGGACACCCAGTCGCGGGGCGCAGACCACGTGTAAAAAGTTGGGGTGTCGGTGCCGGGGGCGGGAGGTGGTGGCGTGGAGAGCGGGATCTCCCGGTCCTGGAGGTGTCCCGGGCGGGCGACGGGCTCGGCGTGGGTTGGAGGCAGAGGGCCTAGCTAGTCCTTGCCTGGAAAGTTCCGAAAGTGACCGCGGATTAAGACTGAGCGTAAGGGTTCCAGCCGGCGCTAGTGGCTTTAAGTGGCAGAAGGAGGCGGAGCGTCTCAGACCTGCAGCCCTGGCGTCTGCCCGGGTTGGCCTTCGGGGCGCGGCAGCCTGAGGGTGCCTGGGTGCCAAAGGGACCAGCCAGGAGCTGGGGCGCGGAGACCCTGGGGGCAGCCCCCCCCCCCCCCACGTGCCACCCTGGCCGCGCAGTCCTTGCAGCCCGAGGGCTGAGTGCCGAGGTGGCGCGCTCTGGCCCGGGGGCCCCCGCTTCCTGCCCAGATACGGATTCTGACAGGTGAGCGAGATTTGCCAACTTCAGCCTCAACTCCTCCCAGCTGCGAGGAGAGTGGGACAGAGCCCCGCGTCGCACCAGGGGCGAGGTGGACCTCTCCACCCCCGCCGAAGTGGAGGCTTGCACACCGGCGACACGACCACACACCCCTGGTTTCCTAGACGGGCTCCTTCCGCTTCCCGGCCGCTGCGGCCCAGCCCAGCCCCGGGTTCGGCCTGAGCCCTTGGGCCGCTGGGCAGCTTGCCTGTAAGGTGCGCCTGAACTTGACCCTGCAGGCAGCTGCCACGGGGTTCAATTAAATAGGAGAACGCCAGAGCGGAGAGTAAATACCCTCCCGGCCCCTTCCTCGGGCACCTGGTGAGGAGGGCTGGGCTTGGGGAAAATGGAAAATGGCTGGCTACTTTGCATTTTATGAGGGGAAAGACTCCAGCTCCGTAGAGAGGGCTGACACGCTGTGGCCCAGCCCTGACCCTCGCCGCCTTAGCAAAGGTGCGCCGGCACCTCCACGTTGACCCCGCCCCCCTCCTGGAACGTCGGGAGCCTGTTCGAGCCTCGTCCTAAAAACTTAAAACTTGGGGCACCTGGGTGGCTCAATGGTTTAAAGCCTCTGCCTTCGGCTCAGATCATGATCCCAGAGTCATGGGATCAAGCCCCGCGTCCCGCTCTCTGCTCGGCGGGGAGCCTGCTTCCTCCTCTCTCTCTCTCTCTCTCTCTCTCTCTCGGCCTGCCTCTCTGCATACTTGTAATCTGTCTCTCTGTCAAATAAATAAGTAAAATCTTTTTTTAAAAAGACCTTAAAACTTAAGCAACTCTTCGTATTCAAATGCTACAATAGAAGGCATATGACAACTTGTGACTTTTGTCTCTCGTGGAAACAGGTTTTGAATCAGAGCACGGAGAGGTCGACGGGAAACGCAGAACGAGGAAAGTGGAGGGAGGGATCCCGTTGTCCACAGCAATGAATGTTTTTTCCTTCTCCGTCTCGAGTTACTGGATGCCCGTAAACACTTGATGGCGTTAGGCAATTAGCTAATGCCTCCTCTGTTAAGAGAAGGCGTTAAGTGCCTTTCATAGGAGTGACCTATCCTCCATCCGTTCAAACTGAGGAGCGTATTGAGTGGAAAGGGTGGTATTTGTCATTATATAAGAAACTTGGCATTGTGATGCTATCTAGCTTCAAGCTTTTATGATTTATTTTATGGTTTCAAGAATGGGAATGAATCGGGCATTGAAAATGAAATGTGCTCCCATTCTTCAGCGCGCTCTTCTCCCCTGCAGGCATAAACTGACACTAACAGTGACCCCTGCAGGAAACCTGGACATGTCTCATCGGATCCTTGCCCAATTAATCACACTCGTCTCCCTTAGCTCTTATAGATAAATTTACAACTTAAGACCTCTTAAGCCAAGAGCATCACCATTATTGTTACTTTTTTAAAAATATTTTATTTATTCATTGGACAGAAAGAGATCACAAGTAGGCAGAGAAGCAGGCAGAGAGAGGAGGAAGCAGGCTCCCCGCTGAGCAGAGAGCCCGATGTGGGGCTCCATCCTAGGACCCTGGGATCATGACCTGAGCTGAAAGCAGAGGCTTTAACCCACTGAGCCACCCAGGTGCCGCACCATTATTGTTACTTTTAAATGATTACAATCATATGTGTTTTAAATGATTAAAATGGTGACGTGATTTAAGTGATATAAAAGGGCTAATTTGAAGTCCAGGTTAGCTGGAACGACTGACCTGTTGGACCCAATGTTGCTAAATTCCAAAAAGATACGAGACCTGTTGCTTCTAGCAAATCTGAAAAACGTCCCTGAGCTGGTCAGCTTGGCAGTATGCGTCAGAAGTCTTAAATGTGTCCACCTGCTTTGACCAGTTAGTAATTCTTTCCTTGAGAAATAATCAGAGGGAAGTCATAATTTACATACAAAAGTGTGCTTCCAATAACAATAACCCAAAACAACCTGAATGCCCAACAACAGGGCATGATATATACATACATAAGAGATGGTACATACATACAATGAGATATTATTTGAAAATGTAACATATGAATACCAAGTAAAGATTTGGAGGGAAACCTCATAATATATTGAGTGACAAAGTCGAGATACAAAAATATAAACAGTATGATACAAATTTGATTATGTAACAAATTTGTTATGGAAATAGGCATACACACTTTTAAGAGACCAAAGCAGCATCTACAAGCAAGGTAAGTCACTCCAAGTCATGGCTTTTTGGTTGATTAATGATTCTCTGGTGTAAAATTGTTAGGGGGTAGCTCATATAAAGTTATCAAGCCCCCTCTTTCTTCAACTGCAAAATTAGAGGGATGTACCAGAATAAGCTCAAAGGGATCTCCCAACTCTGACATTCAATTATTTCTTCGGTGATTTTCACACTTAGAAGATAGTATGAAAAATAATAATAAACTGAAATTTGTTATTGAGCAATAGTAACTAGCAAGAACTACAAAATGAGAATATCACAAGACAGTTGTTTTTATGTCTATTTTTATTAATGTCTCTATTTTCTTGATCTTTAGGATCTGGGTGCCGGATGAGAATAAGTTACTGAATCATTCATGACATCTTTCCAGGAAGAGGTGATTTGGGAAAGAGGCCTTAGTAAAAGAGGATATTTGTTTGCCTGCTTTATTCCCAAGGTACTACAATTCCATTCCATCCCCGTTGCAGATGAGAGCACAGCGTGGACATGAGTTTCAGCTATCTGGCAAGTGCTGGGTACATAGATGAACTATGTGTCTGGGAGTCCTCTGAATGTCCGCTGATTCCACGCCAGACCCCGGACCTGGGCCATTTCAGGTACAATTCCAGACTTCAGTTAGGCTCTAAGCTAGGAGAAGGGAGTTAAGACCGAGCCCCTGAAATCTGAACCCATGCCTTCTTGCTCCCTCCCAGAGAGTGGACAGTGAAAGCATGGGGTCACTGGGGTGCCTGTCTGCGGCCCTCAGATGTGCAGAGTGGGCTCCTCAGCTAATCTCCCACTTCAGCTAAGCCTCATTCACCTCCTGTCACTCTCCTTGAACTCCAGACAAATGTAACTACGCGTTCTTCCACCTCCATGCCCTGACGTCTGCAGTTTCCTCTTCCGGGAAGGCCAGCTCTCTTTCCAGGAAAAGTTTGGGACTTTCTCTCCTAAACACATCACCTTGGAGAACCCATCTCCGCCCCTTGTCAGGTGGACCCTTCTTTCTCTCCTGCTGGAGAAACCTTCTATGTCCCAACTTCTCCCTCTATTACACTTGTTCGATTTTTCTCCCAATGAGTTACTCTGTAGGTAGAGAGGTTTTCTTGTTCATCCTCTTATTTCTAAATGAATAAGATGAGTCAATTGAATAAAGTTGAAATCAAAACGAATTTGCCTGATATAAGAAAAAGAAACTAGAAGAGAGAAAAGGAGGCTCTTGTAGTCAAAGAGAGTGAAAAACCAATCAGTAAGTCCATAAGAATCCATGTAACATTTAGGAAACACTTGTGTATTAGTAAAGTGACACCAGCTTGCGTGCTTAGAGGAAATGACTGCCTGGTATCTAATTCAGAACTTCAAGGAACTGTGCTAATAGAAGGCTGGAAAGGAGCCGTTCTCTTTGACAAATGTAGCAGCTTAGAATTTTAACAAGTAATCTAGAGTAAAAATATGACCTGGAAGTTCACAAAGCTAAAATAGCACTAATTCTAATGGACATATGCCGCTTACTACTCTTTGGCAGTGTTTTTCAAACTTCAGTTGTGACTCATCCCTGGTTTATAACCCACATTTTTTTTTTTAAAGAAAATACAATAGAAATAGAATATATCAAAATATGTTGCTATGTGTTATTGCATGAAATTTTTGTTTCAGTTGTATACATGAGTATTAACTTTTTAAAAAGATTTTATTTATTTATTTATTTATTTATTTATTTATTTATGAGAGAGAGGAGGGACGAAAGGAGAGAGAGGGGGACAGAATCTCGAGAAGATTCCACACTGAGTGCAAAGCCCAACGTGGGGCTCAGTCTCAAGACCCTGAGATCATGACCTGAGCCAGATGGCTTAACCAACTGTGTTACCCAGGTGCCCCTACATGAGTATTAACTCTTAAGCAGACCAGTTATCAGTGGGGTTTGTCTATAACCAAGAAGGGTGGTCTAAATGATTCTCAATTTTATGACTCATTTTTTCAAAGTTTCTAATTTTTCATTCAATTTTCTGAGCCCATTGTGTTCTCTGTAATGTTTTAAGTCTTTCTCTCCACCCTATACTTTTCCCCTACCCCCGACCAAACCACCTCTTCTTTCAGATGGGTGTGATAGGTAAGAGTCAATGGAGTCATGATGATTTTTTGGATGAATGGGTGATAATTATAGTGGGTGGATGGGTGTATTCAATATCTATGTTTCTAAGGCAGCCAACATGTCCACGCGTTACTCCAAAATATTCCCTGCCTGAGAACCAGAGACTGTTTATTATATGACTTCTTTTTTTTAAGATTTTAATTTATTCATTAGAGAAAGTGAGCATGACCTGGGGGAGGGGCAGAGAGAGAAGCAGACTCCCCACTAAGCAGGGAGCCCAACATGGGGCTAGAGCTCAGGACCCTGGGATCATGACCTGAGCCAAAGGCAGATGCTTAAATATCTGAGTCCCTCAAGTGCCCCGTTTATTATATAACTTCTATGGAAAGGCTAGAATCAGTAACAAGGAAACCTGCCTTCAAACACAGAGAGTAGGCAGCAATCGCTACTGTTTGCTTTTGAACATGACTTTTGGCATGGCAGTAAGGTATCTCAAAAATTTAAGGAGTAAAAAAAAAACCCTTTAAAATGAGAAGTTCAGAGATTTATATTTTGCTTGTTTTCCTCTTTGCATAAATGTCTCTCTCCCCTTATATCACTCTCCTCCTGCATGAACCCATGTTAACAACCTAGTAGGCTTTCTTCTCCATTTTTTTATACTCTTGTACTCTTAGATAAGGATAAACACACTCATAAACATATATAAACTTTCACAGGAATTTGGCATCATTAGTTTACATATGAGGCTATGGACTCTATATTTTGCTTTTCTCATCCATCAGTACCTTGTTGGGAATCTGAGTAAACTGCTTCCCCCTGACTCTGTCATTCATACCTTCATATATTGTATTCCATTGTGTGAAAGGACTGTATTTTATTCAGCTTTTCCCCTCTGAAGGGCACTGGTTTTTATGTCTGATCTTTGGCTACCAAAAAAGAATGCTGTCATAGCATCTTTGTATATAAATCCTCGTGCACCGGGACTTTTATTTCCCTGGGATAGATTCCCAAGGAAAAGACTGCCAAATTGAAGGGTACATGCATTTTTTTATTTTTAATAGATGTAGCCAGATTCCTTTCCAGAAAGACTAAAACAATTCACATGTCCACCAAAAATAAGAATATCCGTGTCTCTACCAGCAGTAAATATCATCACTCACTAATTTTTGGCAGCTTGAAGGGATTCAAATAATAATGAAGTGTTGCTTTCTTTGTGTTTCCCTGGCTACTCATAAATCTGTACATTTCTTCATAGTCTGTTACCATTTGTATTTGGTACCCCGTGAGTTTTCTGTTTATGTCTTTTGCTCATTTTTTTAAATTGGGTCATTTGTCTTTTCCTTGACAATCTGGAAGATGATATATCTTCAATATTGCCTATCGACTTTTTGTCATCTGAATTACAAATTTTCAAATGTATTATTTGCCCTTTATCATTTTAAATGGAATCTTTTGCCATAGAAAAGATTTTATTTTTACATATCCAAATATTTCTTCTCTTGCATAGCTTCTGGAATTCCAGTCTTCGTAAAAAGTTCTCCTCGTTTCTTTTAAAAAAAATTTTTAAAGATATTTAAAAATTTATTCGATTTTTAAAAATTTATGCAGGGAGGGGAGAGACATAGGGAGAAGCAGACTCCCTGCTGAGCAGGAAGCCTGACAGGGGGCTCGGTCTGGGGACCCCCAGATCATGACCTGAGTAGAAGGCAGTTGCTTAATAGACTGAGCCTTCTAGGTGCCCCTCCCTATTTCTAGAATGTACATGCACTATCTTAGAATTTTTTAAAAGTACTTTTCATTTTTTTTATTTTTAACACTTAAATATTTAATCCATCTGGTGTTAATTTTTATAAAATGTGTAAGATAGGAGACTAATTCTATTTTCTTTCAAATGGATAGCCAGTTGTACGAACGTCATTTACTGGACATTTCATCCTTTTCCCAATTAACTGAACTTCAGTCTTTGTATGACAGTCTCATAGTGACTGAAATTCATTTCTCTGAGTCTCTACTCCTCCAGTAAACTATTTATTCCTATACTGAGGCCATCTTGATATGATTATAGGTGCTCTGAGGAGTATCTTGGTATCTGATAGGACATAACACCCCAGCATTATCAAACTCCTCTGAGTTGTAATCAAACATTTGTTTTTCTGTAAGAAGTTTAATATCAGGGGTGCCTGGGTGGCTCAGTGGGTTAAAGCCTCTTCCTTTGGCTCAAGTCATGATCCCAGAGTCCTGGGATCGAGCCCCGCGTCGGGCTCTCTGCTCCACAGGGAGCCTGCTTTCTCCTCTCTCTCTGCCTGCCTCTCTGCCTACTTGTGATCTCTGTCTGCAAATAAATAAATAAAATCTTTAAAAAAAAAAAAAAGAAGTTTAATATCATTTGCCACTGGCTTCTCCCCTGAACTTCCTAGCTTAACCTTAACCTTCCTCTGCCTTCCCGATGCATTGGCGTGGCTATCTAATAGACATCTCAAAATAATAAGTCCGAAACTAAATCCTGAATTTGTTTTCCAAAACTTACCTCCTTGCTATCTCAGCACTACCAAATATCCAGCTGACTGCCTCTTTGCCCCACCTCCCACACCTTCATCTTAGCCAGTATAGACTCCTCCTTTAAACCACATTCGAATTTATTTTGGAACTGTTGTATGCAACCACCAGCTTTCACACTGAGCAGCTCCTGGGATGTCACACACTAAATCTTGGTGAATGAGGCTCCCTGTTATGTCACATGTGGCCCTCCGGGTATGTTCATTTCTTTTTTCTTTTTTTTTTTTTTAAAGATTTTTATTTATTTATTTGACAGACAGAGATCACAGGTAGGCAGAGAGGCAGTCAGAGAGAGAGGGGGAAGCAGGCTCCCCGCTGAGCAGAGAGCCCGATGCGGGGCTCGATCCCAGAACCCTGAGACCATTACCCGAGCCGAAGGCAGAGGCTTTAACCCACTGAGCCACCCAGGCGCCCCTGGGTATGTTCATTTCTATTTTTGCTGCTACCTCTTCTGTCCAAGCCAACAACAGGACCTCTCATGAGCTAAAACAAGAGCTCTGCCATTGGTCTTCTTACTTCCATTCTTGACTCTCTGAGATCCACTTACCAAAGGATAAGACAGCCAGGATGAGTTTTTAGAATCCCCGAACATATCCCTTTATTCCCTAGATTAAAATCCTCCAATAGATTCTCACCAGAGTTTAAACTAAAATCTTGTTCTAGACCATGAGGACCTACACAGTAGGGTCACTGCCGACCTCTCTAACTTTATATCCTAATATTCTCCCTCTTTTCAAATATACTCCAGTCATACCTGTACCTCAGGGCCTTTGCACTATCTGCTCTTTGCCGGATCATTCACTTGATATCGTCATACTCTTGTACTCTTCCATGGTAGTGGCATTTGTTACTACCTGATTTTTCCTGTTTCCTTCCTTCTTTGTTTATCATCTTCTCCCAGAAAAATGAAAGTAAGCTCCCCGAGAAGAGGGATAGTGATTGTGTTCTCCATCACTGCATCCCAGGGTCTAGATTAGGGGAAGATTTATAATCATAAAATTATACCCCCCAAAATTTGTACCGCTGAACTCCATTCAGATCCCATTCTGAAGGAGGAAGTCAGCAATATGGGACTTGAGATTTCTTTTGTTTTTTAATAGAGAGGGAGGTGGGGAGGGGCAGAGGGAGAGGAGAGAATCTTAAGCAGGCTCCATACCCAATGCAGAGCCTGACACAGGCTGGATCTCACAACCCTGCGATCATGACTTAAGCCAAAATCAAGAGTCAGATGTTTAACCAACTGAACCACCCAGGCACCCTGGGATTTGGGATTTTTGATTTGCCTGTTTTATACCACATTACCTAATAGCAAGTCAAACAAAATACCCCCGAGGATGCTTGATTGGTGGACGTAGGATTCTGCTTGTGTTTTCAAGGTTAATTGCAAGTCACAGAGACCCAATGTAAGTGGATAAAACAGAATTTATTGGCTTTTGGGGTTGAGAAGTTCAGGGATGATCTTGATTTTAAGCTCTGCGAAATCCCAGGGCTGAAGTGAAGTCCTATGGAAGCCATGTAGTGCTTCATAAGTATTTGTTGAATGAATGAATTAATGACACCTACCTCACTGGACTGTTGTGAAGATTAGAAGAGATAATACATACAAAGCCTTTGACTCCTTGCCTGAAACTAGTAAGAACTCATCAGGAGTATGTAGTAAATTTTTTTTTTTAAATATCATCATCATCAAAGACTTTGTTTTCAAGACAATAGATGCATTCATGATTACTTTTGTACTATGGGGAAAAGGAAGACTTTGCACTTTGCATAGTCATTGGGAATGACTCGGACTGTCTAGGAGTACCAGCAGACGGGAATCAGGTTACAAGGCTTCCCAGAAGAGGCAGAGAAGTAGATTAACCCTGCAGGGCTTCTCTGGTCCAGATGGGAATTCGGCGCTGAATGCTCTTGAAAATACGTGTTGATTTTATTTTTTATTTTTTTATTTTTTTAAATGTATTTGTTTGACAGGCAGATCACAAGTAGGCAGAGAGGTAGGCAGAGAGAGAGAGGAGGAAGCAGTCTCCCTGCTGAGCAGAGAGCCCAATATGGGGCTCGATCCCAGGACCATCGATCCCAGGATCATGACCTGAGCTGAAGGCAGAGGTTTTAACCCACCGAGCCACCCAGGCGTTGATTTTAAATATCTGAATCAAATATGCAGTTTTTTAAAGGCCATCATGTATGCAACAAACATCAGAAGGGGCTCCAAGTTCTTACCTCCTAAATGTTGTATGCATGTAGTATTTTTCTTCTTGATTTTAAACTCTATAAACTTGGCCAAATTAGTTAGAAATATAGACTCGCAGAAAAGAAATATATAGTTGCTTTCTCTCTTCTTAGGTATCTGAGTCACTCCTTGATAAATGGAAAATAAATGGAAGTCCATCCACTCCCTTTTTAATGTCACTGTGGTGGGTTAAACATGGCCAGGAATTTGGGGAAGCACCTTCCTTCAAGAAGTGAGACATTAATTCCCTCCTCTTAAAGCCAGACAAGCTATGTATGTGGCTGTTTGGACTGGTGCATTGTTGTAGAAATGACACTGTATCATTTTGCAAGCCCCGGTCACTAAGAGACTAGCAAATTCCATTTCCCATCTTGAATCACATTCCCTAAGCTGCTTCATAAACATCTGGAGAGATCATCTGGAGAGACCCTGAGACTACTGAGTTCCTCCCTGAGGCTCTCCTGCCCAGCCCAGCTGGATACCCCTACTTGACCCCTGTCCGTACCACGTAGAGCAGAAGAGCCAATAGCCAAGCCCACCCTAACTGGCCCACAGAGCCTGATAAAAAGTAAAAAGGTGGTTGTTTCAAGTGGTTAAGTTTTGAGGTAGTTTACTCAGCAGCATAGGTAACCTGAACCTTCTAGCAATATTTGTATAGAGAGCAACAGTTAGTAACCTGATAAATCCGAGCTGATACATGTCCAAGAGAGCTTCACCCAACTAGCCATAGGAAGCTCCTTGAAGCAGGTTGGACATCACAGAAAGAGTGGTTTGGTGGCCAGGAAAAGCTGAATGACAACAGTTTCCACTTTGGGGAGAGTTTGTCTCTTTCTTCTGAGTAGATAGCATATACAGGAGCTACTGTGTTAGCCAGGGTGTGGGGGACCCGGCACGCACAAGCAATCCAAAGACATTTGATGCTCAGACTCCTACACTGGCCTTCTGAGCCTCTGCTGTGTATGAAGCCCTGGGATAATGATAACTGGGAGAAGCAAGACTTACCCTCATGGAGCTCATCATCTACCGGGAAAATATTCAGAATTATTTGCTAATGATATAGGAGGGCAGAGCTGCAGTGGGAAGGAAAGCCTACCTCATCCTAAAATTGTGCTCCTGAACTCTGTCCAATCCCATTCCCATGATCAAGTGAAGTCTCCGAAAAATGAGCACATTGGAGTGCCTGGTATGTAAATATAGATAGAGATATATAAGGTTTGTGACTTGGTATTTGTTTGTCCATACTACATTATAGAATACCAAGGAAAACAACATGCCCCTGAGGACCTTTGATTTGTGGAGATCGGACCCGCCTGAGTCTGCCAGGACATGGTGATTGCAAGCAGCAGAGGGCTGGTATGAGCTGACAAGGTAAACATGGAACTGACCCGCACTAAAGACTCAGAAGTTCAGGGATCATCTTGATTTTAGCCTTTGCTCAATCCAGATGCTCAAGTGTGCCAAGAAAGCTGTCTCCTTCCATGTTTTTGGCTAGATTTTCTTCTACATTCTACTCCTAGCATGGTGGCTAGAAACTCCATGCTTACCCATATTTCCTGGCAACCCCAGTAGAAAGAAAACTCCCCCTTCCTGATATTCCAGCAAAAATTCCAAGGTTGAGTGTGAATAACTGAGCTTGAATCCATTACTCCTCCCTGAACTGATTCAGTATGTCTCCGGGAAAAAAACACTTTCTCTGACCAGTTCAAGATCGTGTATCCAACCTTTCAAGGGTAAAGTTAGTCACACATTTTATTTAGCCCAGTATATTTAAAAATATTATCATTTGTTCAATATTAAAATTACTAATGAATTTTCTATTCATATTAAACTGGAGTTTGCAGAATGTATCTCCATTGGAGATTGCAACTATCTCCATTTGGATCAGCCTCATTTCAAGGATTCCTCAAGTATTGGGCTGGGCAATACTAAAGACTTATTTTTTATTTTTTAAAAATTTTATTTATTTATTGTGAGAGAAATTGAGAGCAGGAGCAGGGGGGAGGGGCGAGGAGAGTGAGAAGCAGAGCGCCCCCCCCACCCCCACCCCCACCCCCCCGAGCAGGAACCCAACACAGGACCCTGGGATCATGACCTGAGCTGAAGGCGGATAGATGCTTAACCAATTGAGCCACCCAGGCGCCCCAGTTCTAAGGATTTATTGTGGTGTAAGAGGAATGGAATGGAATAGGATGGAAGGCAGTGGAACAGAAAAGAAGGGTAGGGGGAAAGGCAACTTGGAACAAGTAAGGGAAGAAAAATCTGTCTTCCTGTGGTTCTGGAGCCCAGTGGAAAAATATCTGGAAGTTGGTGTGTCTTCTTAGGAGAGGTACAGCATGAGCCAATGGAGCAGGAGTGGCCTTGAGGCAGGGCTGAGGGGACCTAGCAGGGGGACACCAGCATGAAACACAGGACTTCCAATCAGAGAAAGGAATCTGGGCATCTCAGTGAATGCTGAGGCGAGACACCTTGTCCCGGGACTGGTTGAGAGGAAGACACCAGGACAGAAGCGGACTTGGACAAATGACAAGCTCAGGCCAGACCACACTGTGACCACCACAGTTGGCAGTTAGGGGAAATGAAAGACAGCTGGTCAGGAATTGACGGAGAAAGATCTGATTTGATTGAGCTTCCTCTGTACTGACTGGTTTGTGGAGGGAGTTTCAAGAAAGAAATGAAGCTTAGATCTAAAATACAAAAGTTATATACCTTGCATATCCGAGATTATTGGCCTGGAAGTATCATTCCTGAAGCAGTCTCCGAAACCCTGTGTGCCTGGCAGTAGAGCCACAGCCCTTTGTCCCTTCAAGCAGGGGACTTTGGTGACCATTCTTTACTCGATAGTGGATTTTACCTTCACACACCCCAAGGGGATATTTGGCCATATGGGAAGACAGTGTTGGGTGCCGCAACCAGGGAAGAGACAGCTATTGTGGGCGGAGGCCAGGAATGCCACTAAACATCCTATAATGGCCAGGTCAGCCCCCACAATAAAGGTTCATCCAGTCCCGACTGCCAGTAGTGTTTACACCCATGGTGAGCATTGAGTAACATAATAAATTATCAAATCGATATGTTGTACCCCTGAAACTAATACAATATTGTATGTCAACGATACCTCCATAATAATAGCTATATTAATAGTAACAAAATGCCAGTAGTGCCAAGGCTGAGGAGCCCTGGATTCAGCCAGTTTGAGATACTTAAGAAGCACAACAAGAGAGGAAAAGGAAGTTCTTTTCTTCTGTGTTGGGGTGACCCCATCATAAAAGAGAAGGCAGTCCTGGGGCTGCGCATAATGGAGTTTCTGTAACACGGAGGAAATGGAATCTTCTGTCAGGGTAGCGAGTCTGAGGACGAGCCACAGGGTGAGTCAGGCCCAGAGGCTGAGGCCCCAAAATGTCTTCCATTTTTCTTCTCCCCTCCCCCTCCTCCCTCTTCTCTCCCTCAACAGACCCCTCAGAGGAAAGTTCCCCCTGACAGAGGTGCGGCTGAGGCAGGATGAAGTGAAGCAGCAGAACCCTGTCATCTGTGTGTCCTCCCGGCGCAGGCGGAGGCAGAGGCCTGCTCTCCCGGGCCCCAGCTGTCTGGTCTCATTTCCACGCAGCAGCGGGCGCCCCGGAGGTGGCTGTGGGGAATGAGCCAGGCGGGACAGTTTTCTCACGCTGCGCCTTTGCTCACACTTGACTCTCCTCTGGAACAGAGCCTCTCCAGGGTTGAAGAATCACCTGGAGAGCCGGTTCAAGCCCAGACTCCTGGGCTAGCTGCCAGGGTCGGAATCAGCAGGGCCGAGGTGTCCAACATGTCCCAGTGTGTCTGGGATTTTCCACGTTAGCACTGGAAGCCCTGCCTCCCTGGCAAACCCGGATGGCTGGCCACCCCTATAGGGATGGGCCCCAAGATTTTGCCTTTCTACCCGTCTCCCAAGGGATGCCAATGCCGCCCTCAGGGGACCCCACTCTGGGCTGCCATAGTGGGTCCAGTGCACCAGGCCCGTGACTCTTGTGTGTACTCCCAGGCCTAGAGCAAATGAAACCAGCTTTGGCAAGGGTTGGCTATAGTGCCTGCTCTCTCCCCATACCAGACCCCCCGACCCTGAGGCAATCATGGTCACACTTGCTGTTGTAAGGTGACTGGATGTACCTGGGGGATTTTTTCCTCTGACATACTTCGCATTTCCCACAGGGAAGGAATCATAGTGTTGCAGCCTCTCTTGGGAATAAATCCAGGGGGATAGCACACATATGGAAGATAATAAATCAATTTGTTGAGCAGAAAAAGCTAAACATTTATTGAGTGTTTACCAGGCGCCAAGGACAGTGCTAACCATTTTATAGGGTTTAACTCATGTCATTCAGTGCACAGCTACTACCGCCCCCATTTTACAGTTAAGGAAAGAAAGGCTCGGAAAGTTGATAGGACATGTTCACAGAACCAGAAAGCCATAGAGCTGGGATTCTAACTCCTCTGTGATAATCAGAGCCTGTCCTCTTTTTCATTATGCTCTGCTACCTACAGTGAACCAATAAATACATATGTCTTTGTATAATCAGGTGTAGTGATATTGAGTATTTACTTAGAATATTTTTCAGTTTTTCATGGGAGTCCACGTGCCTGAGCTGTTTGTGTGTCCGACATAGATTCACATCGTCTTTCTGGGAATAATGCAGGGCTGTTTAATTTTTAACTTTGAATCTGCACTGAACACAGATTCACCATTTGCGGTGATTTTTCAGTCCAAGAAAGAATGGGAGATATTCTGAGTGAAAGACATGTTTGCTCAGCACTCATCCACCATTCTGTGAAAATCCAGGGCCATCCGTGTGGATTACGAGGGACTAATTATGCTCTGGATCCATGGATGTGCACAGGACCCAGGACTGGTGCATCTGAACACTCCATCTCCTTACCCACGGGAACTAGGGGAGAGGTGGGCACAGGAGCCAAGCCTGGACACTGAGAACACTCCATCCTTTTGACTATAGAGACTGGTTCCTGGGATGCTAAACCAAACCATTCCTGAAACTTCTCTAAGCCATCTGAAAGTCTGTGTTCCCCTTCCTCTGAGATAACAAGTTGGAAAATGTGAAATAACCTTGGGGCTTCTGGTAACCATCTTTGGAAAGACATGGAACCTCTTTATATGGGTATAGCACCACTATAGATAGAAAATGAGCCATGAGATGAAGAAAAAGAGAGTTCCCTCATGATTAGAACCCTCAATCCAGTTTCCCAGCTACTTGAGCCAGTAAATTTCCTTGTTTGTTTAAGGTAGTGTACATTGGGTTTCCATCACTTGCAACCAAAAGAATCATGGCTAATAAACCTGACCCGTGAGAAATGAACAGACAGGTCTTAGTGGGTGGGAAAAACCAAATACCTTGGTTTCCAATAATGATTATTTTACAATGCCCTAATATTTTAATACCTACCTACCTTGTTACCTTCTGTATAAAAGATTAATGATAAATGGCCATCAGACTTCCTACCTTATAAGAAGAAGCTGAACATAGACCAGAGAGTAATCGATATAAATGAGCAAATTGGTCTTTTTAGATTTGGCCTGGGGAGGTGATTTGGTTTGACTATTTGCCTAACTTTCTTTTCTGATTGTGTCTTTAGTTACTAATTAAGGATCTGTGGTCAGATAGGTTTTTAAAAAATGCATTCTTTAGTTAACTTTTTACAGGCTGTGAATTTATAAAATTTTCTGAATACGTAGAAGCATATTTATCTGTTAAACTTTCTCTGAATCAGTTCTTAGAACAAACTTTCTCTCATATGTTGTCAGTTGATTTTTAAAAGCCATCTTCTCAGCACAGTACATGTATCAGGACCACAGAGTTGAATCTGAAGAAATAAAAGAAATCAGGGTATTGCTCATAAGGCCGGTCATTCCAGCACTGGCACAGTCGAATTCAGAGAGTAAAAGAATCTGGTAAATGATTATATAATCAAACTAAAAGACTTCTCTTCAATCTGAGTGTGTTTATTTCTGTTTGGATGATTATTTAAGAGTGACATGGTTTCCCTCTGGCCACTGTCTTTATTTTCTTTGGATCTTTATTTATTGTGTATGCCATGTACTGCCTAGGACCCTGAAGTTGCTGAATGTCTTACAAGGAACCAGCTCCAAAGGACCCACTTGCCAGTGCAAACACGTCTGACAGGTTTAGTGACCCTGCTGTGCATATCAGTAGCTGAACCGGCCAAGGCCAAGCCCGGGCTCTTCCTTGGTATACAACCAAGCCCAGGGTTATTTCTGGTTATTTCGTCCTGAATTTTGCTTCCAGGCTCTTTTCCAAACTCCCCTAGCCAAGACTATCAGTCAATTTATGTTCTCTTTCCTTCTTTCACAAATGTTTATTGGGGTCTATGCCTGGGGTTCTAGAAATGAGTAAGTCTCTGTTTCTTTCTTGATGGAGTTTCTGGTCCTTTCAGGAAGACAGGGGTATCAGTGCATTTATAACGTCCCCTGAAAGTGTACTATGGGCTCTGAGATCATGGAGGAAGGGAGTTCTTTGAGATAGATATTTTCTCTCTTACGTATATTTTCTTGATGAGTATGCTAGTGTGCAATTCCCTCCCTTGGAAATGGTCCTTTCTCAAAATGCTTCTAAATAAAAGAAAATATCAGTTCCTAGCTCTATGTGCTGAATAACTATAGTGCAACTACCAGTTTCCTTACTTTTAATTTGGAAATTTTTCAAATGTCCAGAAAATTCAGAAGAACAATATAATGAAAGTCTAGTAACTCTTTACCTGGATTCTCTGTTACCATTTCCCCCATATTTGTTTTACCTTCTCTCTTAGTCTGTCCGTAGTTTGCTGAACTATTTGAAAGCTGCAGATATCAGAGTACTTCTGTCATAAAAAAATTCAAAAATATTTGCCTAAGAATAAGGACATCCTCTTATAACAACCCAATATGATAATCACATCTAAGAAATTTAACAATTCCGTAACATAATGTACAATCCACATTCAGATCTACCCAGTTGTCTCAAAAATATCTTTTATAGCTGTTCATTTTTTAAAAATCCAGTATATAATTGAGGTTTTTATCTTCTTAGTCTCTAATCTGGAATAGTCCTCACCTTTTGCTGTTTTTCATGTTATTGTGTGTTGGACAGGTGCAGTCCACTTGTAGAATATCCCAAAGATTCAGTTTATTTGATGGGTTCTTCATTATTCATTTCCAGTTTAAAAATATTGGCAAGAGGGGGCCCCTGACTGACTTAATTGGTAGACCATGTGGCTCTTGATCTTGAGGTCATGAGTTCAAGCCCCACGTTGGGTGTAAAGATTAAATAAAAATATTGGCAAAAGAACTTGGGTCATTTGAAAAAAAATTTTTTTAAAGATTTATTTATTTGAGAGAGAGAGAGAGACAAAGAGCAGGTGAGGGGGCAGAGGGAGAGAGAGAGAGTGTCTCAAGCAGACACTCTCTCTGCACTGAGTGCAGAACCTCACAGAGCCCATCGCAGGGAATGATCTCAGGATCCTGAGATGGCAACCTGAGCTAAAACCAAGAGTTGCTCACCCAACCAACTTGTGCCACCCTGGCGCCACTCATTTGTGTAGTTCTTACTTCATCATCTTAGTAGGCATGTAGTGAAAATATGATTAAAATTTTAAACTCATACATTAAAACAAATCTTGATTTTTTGTCAAGATTTTATTTATAAGTAATCTCTACACTCAACGTGGGGCTCAAACTCACAGCCCAGAGATCAAGGGTCACACGTTCTACCCCCTGAACCAGTGAAATGAGTTGATTTCTAAATCGACGGGAAGATCTGCAGATTGGAGACCTTACTATTCAAAGTATGCTCAGCAGACCTTCTAAAAAATTCAGAATCCCAGACCCCTCTGCAGATTTGTTGAATTACAATCTGTAGTTTAACAATACCCCAAGGTGATTCATATGCACCTTAAGTTTTGGGAAGTACATATTAGAGACACTGACTAGAGGACAGGCTTCTGTCACACTGGTCTTTCCAAATCAAAGAGCTATTTGTGGATGATGCCCTTAGGACAGAGTATCGATGTCCTCTTTTTTGTGACCAACAGAACATTTTTTTACCTGGCTAAGAACTGCATTGTCTATCTCTCTTGAAGTTAGGAGCTGCTATATGACACAGCTCTGGCCAAGGTGGGGTGGACAGAGATTTCAGAAAAGGGCACGGCTTCACCCAGCACACACATTTTCCCTTTTCCCTTTTCCTTCCCGATATGTGAACATGAAGGTGGTGGTGGAGATGCTGTTTGTGACAGCGAGGGGTCAAACCACATGCGGAGGGCAGCTGCCTGGGAAGAGCCCACAGAGCTCGCTCTGAACTGCTGCCTCCACACCTCTTTGATGCAGGTCAGACCAAGCCTCTGGTTTAAATCGCGGTTTCGTTAGGTTTCCTGTGATCTGTTGTCAAACTTGCTCCCTGATACACACCATTCAAAGGACCTCATGACAGAGATTTGGGGGAACCGCTGGTATAGAGCCTTACATAGGGAGGGAGGCAGACGCTTTCTTGGTGTTTTGTATCATTTAGGATTTTGCCCATTAAGAGAGAGTGAAATGTGAAATGTATTCCTTTCCCACTTAGGAACGCGGGTGGCTGGACCTCCTCCAGAGGATTGTCATAAGGGAGACGGATTCCTGCTGTAAGAGCATTTTCATTTAAATTCTCGGATCTGCAGAAGGCAGTAATGCACACATTACGCCTGAAGCAAAGACTAGCTCCTATTAATGAAAAAGGGTGAACAAACACTCGCCCTATGTTGCAAATGTTTTTTTCTTCTCACATGACAGCAATTCTAGTCTCCTTTGGTAGCTCGCTATCTCTGTTCATTTCTTTACACTTCACCAACAAGAGGAAGTGTGTGTGTGTGTGTGTGTGTGTGTGTGTGTGTGTGTGCGCGCGCGCGCGCGCACGCATTAGGGCTTATAGGTTTCCAAATTATTATGCATCTGGTTCTTAAAACAATTTGAGATACTTCTTATATCTCAGATTTCATCACATTCAGGACTTACCTTTGCACAGAAGAATTTTGGATCTCCAGTACTTGGCTTTTTCTTAGCTGGGCGTAATTTATTCTTGCTCTGATGTAATGAGTTCTCGCTCATCTTTGAAACCCCTTGCTTACCCCATTATATATTGGTAAGTGCTTCATACTCACTAGAAGACATAAATATTCATTGAATAAATCCTAAACTTCTATTAAGCACTCTTTTTACATAATGTACCTGGCAAACTTTTCTGGAAAGGGCCAAATAGTAATTATTCTGGGAGTTATGAGCCAAGAGGCAAAAATGGGTGTATTATGTGGACCCTTACTTAGCCATTAAAAAATGCAACCGTTTAAAAAAATGTAGCAACTACCCTTATCTCACACCATATGCAAAAGTGAAGCCAAAATGAACCAAAGACTTAAATGTAAGAGCTAAAACCATGAAACTTTTAGAAGAAAACCTGGAAGTACCACTTCATGACCTTGGATTAGGTGATGGCCTCTTACCTAACACCAAAAGCAAGTGCAACAAAAGAAAAAATAAGTGAGGGGTGCCTGGGTGGCTCAGTGGGTTAAAGCCTCTGCCTTCGGCTCAGGTCATGATCGCACGGTGTTGGGATTGAGCCCCACATCGGGCTTTCTGCTTAGCAGGGAGCCTGCTTCCTCCTCTCTCTCTCTGCCTGCCTCTCTGCCTACTTGTAATCTCTGTCTGTCAAATAAAATAAATAAAATCTTAAAAAAAAAAAAAAAAGAAGAAAAAAATAAGTGAATTGGGGGGGGAGAAAAGGAAAGAAAAAAAATAGATAAATTAGGTTTCACCAAACTGAAAACTTTAATGCATCAAAGGAAACTGTTACGAATGTAAAATGGTGACCTACAGAATGGAAGAAAATATTTGCGCATCCTGTGTCTGATAGCTAGAATAAAGCTAGAATAAAGACCTCCTGCGAGTCAACAACCAAAAGACAAATCATCCAAGTAGAATTTTGAAATGGGTAAGGACTTGATTAAACTTTCTCTAAAGATACACACGTGGCCAATAAGTACGTGGAAAGATGTCATCAGGGAACTGGAAATTAAAACCGCCCTATCACTTCACATGTACAAAGACAGGTGTAATTTAAAAAAAAAAAAAAAAGGAAAATGGGTTTTGGCGAGGCTATGGAGAAAATAGAACCCTCGTGCATTGCTGGTGGGAATGTACAATGGTGCAGCTGGCATGGAACACAGGCTGCCAGTTCCTCCAAAAGTTAAACATGGAATTACTGTAAGACACAGCGGTTCGACCCCTGCAGCCCAGGAGGCATGACTGGCAGTGAATACTTGCAGTACTTTCAAAGTACTTGCAGTTTCAAATCTCCTTTGATTTTTACCATACGTGAGGTTGGTGGCAGAGTGAGGACTGGAACCAGATCTCCTGCATCTCTCCTGGGCACCCTCTGGTCGTGGTGCCTAGCCTCATGGAGATAGCTGCTTCTCACGGCCCCTGGCTCTGCTGTAGGAACACACATGTCAGCCCTTGGCCAAAGTCAAGGACATTCTCAATGCTGGAAGGAGTTTCTTCATGATGCAGCCAAATGCTGAGGCCTGAATCCAGAGAACATAAATGAACAAGGAAGACTGTTACGCATTAATGTGATCAAACTGCGTGATTTATTTGCTTAATGGTTGCAGCAAAAGAATGTGGCATTTAACCATTCCATTCTTCTCAAATCTTGTGTCGATTCTTTTAAAGTCAAACAGTGAGATACTCTAACAGAGAATCTTTTTGATTTCCATTTGTTGCAATTCATGTAAAATAAATCGGGAACAAGCCATGACACCAGTCACCAAAGACCGCATACTGTGTGATTCCATTTGTATGAAAGGCCCAGAATAGGCAAATCCAGAAAGACAGAGTAGCTTAGTACTTGCCAGGGACTGGCGAGAGGGAGAATGGGGAGGGAAAGCTAACAGGGACAAGTCTCTTTTGGAGATTATAGAATGTTCTAAAATGAGATTATGGTAATGATTGCACAACTATGGAAGTATACTAAAACCCAGTGAATTGTGTATTTAAAACAATGGATTTTGTGCCTTATAAATTATATCTCAATAAAGCCGTTAAAAAATCTCACAAGTACCATTACTGTTCTGTCTCATAACTTCTGTCTTAATGGAAAACACAAATAATTTTTATTTACTATCGACAATGTGTCAGTCACTGTGTATTTTAATGATCTCAACAACTCTATTAGCTAAGCATTATTAGTATCCTACAGTAGAGAGAAAGAACCCAAGGCTTCAAGAAACAGTGTCTTGGGGCGCCTGGGTGACTCAGTCGGCTAAGCACCCAACTCTTGGTTTCAACTCAGGTCATGATCTCCGGGTCGTAAGATCGAGCCCCCCATTGGGCTCCACACTTGGGGCGGAGTCTGTTTGAGATTCTCACTTCCTCTGCCCTTCCCTACCCTGGTCTCTCTCTCTCTCAAATAAATAAATAAATAAATAAATAAATAAATCTTTAAAAAATAAGACGGTGTCCTTTGCTCCGTGTTGCCTAGCTACCTGGGAGGCTCCCCAGCTGGGAATCCAACCCATAACTAGGTGATTACAAAGCTCTGGGCTTAAGGCTTTGGTTTATTCTTTGATTATGTGTTTTGTTGGTGGTGTTGTGGTACATAGGGTACAAATTGTCTACTGACAACAGACAGAGGCTTCCTGATTTCTGAAATATCCTGCAACACATCTTGATGAAGTAGTTATCCACCACATCTCCTTTATCAAAGGCTCTCTTTGCGGTGGTAAGATAGCTGATCACTTCATTAGAGACTAAGAGGGATGAAATGACCCAACCTTCCCTGCGTCCACCAGTTTTTTTAAACAGTGAGTTCGGATGTCATGGGTTATTACCAGAAAGCCCGCCTGTGGCCTTGAGGGTCTGTCTGCACGCAGCTCTGGGCACCGGGTTTGGATAACATCATGTTCTCAAGGTCTTTTTGACCCGAACGCTTTGTCCGGCCTCTGTTCAGATTGAAAACCCGCAAGATCTTCCTGTGTTTCCAAAGATTGGCTGCTGTGGAAATCACCAGAGAGTTTCTCCTACGGTGTACATTTAAATGTACTCGTTCTCTTTTTCTCTCCGCAAAATACAACTTGGATTGATAGGATGTAAGAGGTTCTACTTGGTGGAATGTAAAAATCTGTCTTAAATCTCCCATACTTGGCAAAGCGTGTTCTCTCTCTCTCTTTCTGCTTCAGCACGTTTCCAATTGTACTTCAGAGACGGATTTCAGCTGGTCCTTTCCCCCTGTTTTATAGACTTGAGAATGGTTATTTGGACTATATTTCTTTTTTTTATTTTAATTTTTAAAGGATTTTTTATTTATTTGACAGAGATCACAAATAGGCAGAGAGGCAGGCAGAGAGAGTAGGGGAAGCAGGGTCCCTGAGCAGAGAGCCCAATGCAGGGCTCGATCCCAGGACCCTGAGATCATGACCTGAGCCAAAGGCAGAGGCTTTAACCCACTGAACCACCCAGGTGCCCTCTGGACTATATTTCAAACCATTCTTCCTTGAACTTCAACCACCAAACACCGCTAAATGCACCGGAAACCCTACCTACCTGTAATTCTTTGCCAGAGTTTAGAAATACCCCTTGACACTTTCCAGCACCAGCGGTTCCATGCCCCCGTCTACAGATTTCTCAGACATTGAGAAGGTTCTTTCTTCCTGTGTATGCCTTGCATCTCTTTCACTGCCCCACTGCGGGCCAGTGATCTAGCTTGTCCTCTCACTGAGAGGGGGAGGAGAGAGCAGGGGAGCAGGGGGGAAATGGCTTTGAACCTGGAAACTCAGGAGTTTGTTCAATTTTTTAAAAAAGATTTATTTAGTTATTTAGTTATTTGAGAGAAAGAGAGAGACCGCGCACATGAGCAGGGGGAGGGGCAGCGGGAGAGAGAAAATCTACAGCAGACTCCCTGCCGAGCGTGGAGCCCTATGTGGGGTTCCATCTCAGGACTCTGAGATCATGATCTGAGCAGAAATCAAGAGTTGGAGTTACCCAGGCACCCCTCAGGAGCTTGGTTAAAAAAGAAATTTCACCCTAGTGACTGGGTCTCAGCTGGAGACAGCTGGTGTCCACCAAGAGAGAAGCTTTTTTATTTCGCTCTCTTTTTTTTGTATTTGAGAGAGAGAGAGCACAAAGAAAGAGGGACAGGGAGAATCAGGCTCCGCCCTGAGTGGAGAGCCAGATGTGGGACTCGATCTCAAGCCCCTGGAATTACTACCTAAGTCTAAGGCAGACGCTTAACCAACTGAGCCACCCAGGCGCCCAAGGGAGAAGCTTTTTAAGTGGACGCCATCCGGTAGCTTCTGAATGAAGAATGCGCATTCCAGCACAAGCTGCCTAAGCCACAGATGTGAGGGGCGGGGTGTGGCTGGGGGCTAAGACTGGTTTGATATATTCGTCACTGATGAGTAGGAGTGCCTCCCTCCACTATTGACAATCACCATCTATTATACCAAATGAATTTTCCAGAGAGACCATTCATGCTTCTACTTGCTGTCCCCTATTCCCTTGCATGTTTCCGTGTGAGCATGAATTCTTAAAAACAGGGCAAGAGTGGGGTGCCTGGGGGGTTTAACGGGTTAAGCCTCTGCCTTCGGCTCAGGTTGTGATCTCAGGGTCCTGGGATGGAGCCCTACATCAGGCTCTCTGCTCAGCAGGGAGCCTGCTTCCTCCTCTCTCTCTGCCTGCTCCTCTGCCTACTTGTAATCTCTCTTAAAAAAAAAAAAAAAAAAAAAAAACCAGGGCGAGAGGTTTAACAGGCATTATGCTATTTAACCCCCCGGGATTACATTTTGCTGCCTTAAATGCAGGCTGTTTTTGATGTATATAAACAGGTAGAAGAGCACAGACCCCTTTTACTTCAGGGAGCGAAAGTCATTTGCGAGCTGACAGTGGAGAGATTCTGAGAACAGAGTGTTTCAAACAGACTTCCCACACAGTTGCTATGCCATATATCTTCTCCTGGCACCGAGTAAACATTTTAAATTGCCGGTTATTCGCTGAGGTTGGCAAGAAATTCGAGCAGGAATATATTTAATATCCCTATAGAATTTTGGTGAAAGTGACTTTTGCTTCTCTGCTCTTCCTACAAAGCCAAGCAGAGTCGGTATTTTAATGTTACTTCCTTTCCTATCATAGAAACCAAAGTAATTGCCAAGTGAAAGAGCCCCGGGGGAGAAATACAGGAAAGGAATGGAATAGTACACAAAAAGGCAGAGCATTTTTATTTTAGAGATGAGGAAACAGAAGCCAAGAGAGGTAAAGTGACTTGACCAAGATCACACAGATCAAGCCCGTCCATGGAGGGGACGTCAGAGTCATTGGACTGGGTAACTGATCACCGGGTTCTTATATGGAAGTAACTTGTTCTCTCATGCCCTCTGAAGAAGGAGACTCAAACCAACAGATGCATGAGTCCATGCAGGCCTCAGCTAATGAGGAGAGGAAGATGGGTTAAATGCTCACAGGGAGGAGGGGGGAAGTGAGAAAGGAGACCGGGCAGTCCCCCAGAGTGGCAGAGAAGGAATAGGGAGCAAGCCAGGTACACGGCAGCAAGGTCTCCTGGATCCCACGCCCCATATCAGCCATCACTCAAAAGATAGGATGAGAGAAAATGTCAAACAAAGAAGCCTTCATGTCAACGGCTTTCTACCCTGACTGCCCTTTAGAAAGCCCCGGGGAGCTGTTCAAAACCGGAGACCCAGGCTGCACCCGAAACCAACTTAATGAGTGTTTTCAAGGTGGTCCCAGTGAGATCAGCTGCTCTAGAGAAATCTAGCTGAGGCCCTTTAAACAAATGACAGAACTCACTGAGCCCCAAAGCCTTGAGGCGGACACCCTGCTTTCCTTTCTCAGGTTCCTCGGTGCTGCTGACAAAAACATGTGTTATCCCCTTACACTGTTCTCGGAGTCTAGAGATCTGCGGGGCGTGTGCGGAGTTTGAGTTACCCAAGTTTTGACGACCTTTATTGGCGTTCCAATTACCTCCTGCTATCTAAGAAATCACCCCAAAGCTTAGTGGTTTAAAACAGCAATGCTTATGATTTCACAAAATTCTTTTGGGCTGTCAGGGTTCACTCGCACAATTCCATTCACCCCCAAGGATTGACTGGACTGACAGACATAAGACAGATAGCCTCGCGTCGACAGCTGGTGTTGGCTGGGGCACGTCAGCTCCTCACGTGGCTGTCCAGGTCAGCATTCTCAGAGAATGAAGGTGGAATGACAAGGTCTCTTCAGGACAAGCCTTGGAAATCCCTTCACTTTACTTGCATTTGATTATTATTTTTTTAAGATTTTGTTTCTTTATTTTTTTAACTAAACTCAACACCCAACATAGGACTCGAACTCACAATCCCAAGATCAAGAGTTGCCTCCTCTATCGACTAGCCAGCCAGGCGCCCCTTTTCTCCTGCATTTTATGGTGAGAGCAAGTATAGTGGCCGAGGGAATGTATCTCACAGACTTCCGATGACCGGCAATGGAACCTGTCATGTGCTTTGAAATCCATTGCTAAGGACGCCTAGAAGCCACAGACTGAATATTAAGTCAGGCCTGTTCCTGGGAGACAAGAGACTCTTTTTGGCCAACTTTGCCTCGAACATTCCCCAATCGCTTTGCAGAAACATCCTTAAACCCTTCTACCCAATCTTCTCTCCCCTTTCTTCTTCACTCAGGATCAGACTTGCATCAAGGTTATTCTCACCCTAAGAAGGTCAACTTTCTCTCCCTAATTTCTTTAACAAAGGGGCTTTGCTTCCCCTAATAAGGTCCTTGCGCATTAATTTTGCCATGTCTTCCTCTTCTCAGAGGACCTGGATTAACCCAGAAACTTCAATACCAGCCCAGACTCAAGGGGAGGGGGGAATAGCCTCCGCCCCTTGAAGATAGAAGCTGCAAAGTCACAAACAATCTATCATCATTTCCCCATGAGCACTGCCTGCTCCCTCTGTACAGGTGCTTGGGGAGGACTTGATTTTGCTCCCAGCTCCGATGTGGCCACATGGTACCAATGAGAGGGTATTAGCAGGTGAGGCCTTTAGGAGGTAATTAGGTTCAGGTAAGTCACGAGGGTGGCGCCCCCACTATAGGATTGGTGTCTTTATAAGGAAAGAAACTAGAGCTCCCTCTCCCCACCCCCAGGGTAAAAACAGTGAGACGCCAACTTTCACGGGACACCAGTCTGCAGATCTACCAACACCTTGATTTTGGTCTTCCAAGCCTCCAGAACGGTGAGAAGTAAATTGATATTGTGTAAGCGCCCCCCCCCCGCCCGGCCCCCACACTTTCTCTGGTCCATGGCATTTTTGCTGTTTTGCCTGAGCTGCTGGAAACAGAAAGTAAAATCTCTCTAAGTATTTTCATTTTGATGACATGTTGAGATATTTTGGATATACTGGTTTAAGAAAAAAGTACCGTTATAAATTAACATCACCTATTTTAGTTCGCTTTGCTAAGTAGAAAATACAAGGGTTCACAGTTGTGACCTGCTTGGTATTTCTACGGGAGAGCACAAAGTTTCTAAGAAACTGAATCGCTATTTTGAAATCATTGTAGGTTCACATGCGGTTGTAAGATTTAAAACAAGAGCTCTGTTGTACCCTTGACTCAGTTTCCCCCAGTGGTAACTTCTTATAAATTTGTAGTATAATATTAGAAGCAGGATGTTGACAATGATACGGTGAAGATACAAAACCTTTGTGTCACCAAGATCCTTTGTGTTGCTTTTCTAAACAGTACCCACTGACCGGCACCCGCCTCGCTTGATAATCCTTGGCAACCACAATACAGTTCACTTGTATAAATTAGTCATTTCGAGACCATTATATAAAGAGATTTCTAGTGTATTATAATGTTTGGGGGTTGGCTTTTTTTCATTTAACCTAGTTCCTCATGGTTCGTCCAGCATGTTGAGTGTATCAACAATTGTGTCATTTTCGTTGCTGAGTAGTTGTGGGGTGCCTGTCTCAGCGTGTCCACAGTGATGGTATCCGATCGGCTAGAAACACCTGGCGGCACTCAGGTGGGCCCTGATGAGCTTCCCACAGACATTTCCACTTTCCAAACCAGCCTTAGGACTGGGTAGACCTTCTGGTTGCTCTTATAACTACAAGACCCCCTTTAGCAATAACCATTAAGACACTTTAAAGAGAGAAAGAGTATATTACTCACAAGCCCTGGCACAGGCAAGGCCCACCAAGGTGGATACCTTGAAGCTACTGGGAGAGAAAGTGTGCATGGACCTGGAGATCTGCATTGATCTAGGTCCAGGGTAGAGACCCAGGTTTCCCCAGTTCAGTCTTTATTGGTAAATGTAAATCATAAAAGTGCCAATTTGAAGCCTGCACAGAGAAAAATCAAGTTGACCAAATGGTCCGTTATAGAAATCAACCAAGATCTCAAAAACAAAGGAGCCTCCGTGGGGAAAGGTAGCCCGGTGTTTTTGAACTGGTTCAGCCACTGGCAGTATTTTAGTTCAAGATAGCAAGTCTTGCAAAGGATGCCTCAGCCAGGCACTTGGATTCCAAAACAAAAAGCCAACTGTCTGTGTTGGGACTACTGTGGTATGTCATGGCACCATAGTTCTGACCATTCTAGGTTGTTTCCAGTTTGGGGCTATTGAAATAAAGCTGCTAGAAACATTCACGTCCTGGTTTTTGTGTGGATCTGTTTTCGCGTCTCTGGGCTAAATGTCCAGCAGTGCGATTTCTGGGTCGTTTGGTTGTGACACGTGAGGTTTCTAAGAAACTACCAAACTGTCTTCCACAGAGGCTGTACTGTTTAACGTTCTCATCACAAAGTCGGGGTGATCCGGTTCCTCCGAATTTGCCCAGGCATCTTGTGTAACTACTGTGTTCTATTGTAGTCATTCTGACAGGGGCCGAGTGACCTCTCCTTGTGGTTTTGCTTGGCATTTCCCTCATGGCTAATGATATAGAACACCTTTTCATGTGTTGATTTTCCACCTCTCTGTTTGGTGAGCTATCGCTTCATGACTTTTACCTGTTTCTCTAATTGGAGTGTTTGCTCTTTTATTGTCCTGTTTTTAACTCTATCTGTTCTAGATACTAGTGTTTCATCAGGTATGTGATTTGCGAATAGTTTGTCCTAGTCTGTTCATCCTCATAACAGGGTCTTTAAGAAAGCCAAAGTTTTAAAATTGTTTGACATTATTCAATGTTTGGTTTTTGGTTGTTTTTTTGTTTTTGTTTTTTTGTTGTTTTTTTTTTTCTTAGTGAAGTACAATTGACACACAAGGTTGCCTTTTCCCAGGTGTACAACGTAGTGATTCTGCAACTTTTCTCCGTTAGGCTCACCACAAGTGTGGCTACCAGGGGTCACTGTATGTACCAGGGTTCAACTGTATGACCATACCATTGACTGTGTTCCCAACACTGTACCTGTCCTCCCTGGGACTTACTCCATAACTGGAAACCTGTACCTCTCACTCGTCTTCAATTTTGCCCATCCCCCCTCTGGCAATCATTACTATATATAGGTTTGTTTTCGCTTTTGTTTGTTTGTTCTTGGATTCCATATGTAAGTGAAAGTCCATGGTAGTTGCCATTTTCTGATTTACTTCACTTAGCATAACCTCTCAGGTCCATCCGTGTTATTGAACATGGCAGGATTTCCTCCCTTCTTATGACTGAAGTATGCGCCATAGTATCTATACCACAGCTTTTTTATCCGTTTGTTTATAGATGGACCCTTCATTAGCTGTTGTAAATAATGCTGCAATAAACATTGACAGAGAGAGATCACAAGTAGGCAGAGAGGCAGGCAGAGAGAGAAGGGGAAGCAGGCTCCCTGCTGAGCAGAGAGCCTGATGCGGGACTTGATCCCAGGACCCTGAGATCATGACCTGGCAGCAGCTTAACCCACTGAGCCACCCAGGAGCCTTGCAATAAACATTGAGGTGAATATATACTTTTGACTTAGTGTTTTTGGTTTGGGGAGGCAAATAACCAGTAGTGAAATTACTGGATAAGATGGTATTTCTATTTTTAAGATTTTTTTTGGAAATTCCATACTATTTTCCACAGTGGCTGCACCAATGTAGATTCCTCACCAACACTTATTTCTTGTCTTTTGTAGCCATTTTGAAAGGTATAAGTAAGGTGATACTGTTGTTTGATTTGCCTTTTTTTTTTTTTTTTTTTTTTTTTAGTGGTGTTGAGCACCTTTTCATGTATCTGCCAGCCACCTGTATGTCTTCTTTGGAAAAATTTCTATTCAGGTCCTCTGCCCATTTTTAATTAGATTATCTGCTTTTTGTGCATTTATTATGGAGATTAACCACTTATGGATATAATATTTACAAATATGTATGCCTATTCAGTAGGTTGCCTTTTCATTTTGTTGATGGTTTACTTTGCAAAAGTGTAGTCCTAATAGGTTATTTTGGTATAGTCCTAATAGGTTACTTTTGCTTTTGTTTCCCTTGCCAGAGGAGACCTATCTAGAAAAATGTTGCCATGGTCAATGTCAAAGGAATTATTGCTTGTGTTTCTTTCTAGGCGTTTTATGGCTCCGGTCTCACATTTAGTTCTTGTTTCCCCGGAGTAAAATGCCACTGGATCATGCTGCATGATAGTTTTTATATATTACTGAATTCTGTGCTATTTTATATATTGCTTAATTGCATTTTGTCAAGGAATTTTGCACCAGTGTCCTTATGATTTAATGTTTGGGTTACCCCTCTTCAAAATCCTCTGTTGAAACCCTAACCTCCATTGAGGTACTATTGGAAGATGGGACTTTGGGGGAGTAGGTAGAGTTAGACTAGGTCACGTGAGTGAGGATTTCGTGATGGCATTAGTGGCCTTAAAAGTAGGGGAGAACCCTTCTCTCTACTTTCCTCTCTCTTTCCACATGCACACACAGAGAAAAAGCCATGTAAGGACGTAGGAAAAAGAAAAAATCCTTATCTGCAAGCCAGGAAGAGCGTGCTTTTACTAGACACCAAATTGGCTGACACTTTAATTTTGGACTTCTCAGTCTTCAGAACTATGAGAAATACATCTGTTGTTTAAACCACCCAGTCTATCGTATTTTGTTATGATGGCCTGATCAGGTTGAAACCTACATTCATGAGGGATTTGGTCTATAGTTTTCTATTTTGTGCTGTTTTTGATTTTAATCTCGAGGTAACATTCTTTCATCAGATGAATTGGGAAGTCTTTCTTTGTCTTCCGATTTCTTAAAGAGCCTGTGTAGAATTGGGATAATTCTTTGGACATATAAAATTGTCCAATAAACACAACCTGCACCTGGGAATTTCTTTTCAGGGTTCTTAAGAAAAAAACTTCAATTCCCTTAATAGTTAGAGAGCTATTAAAATTATCTATTTAATCTTTGGTGAGTTGTGGTAGTATGTGTTTTCTGAGAAAGTGGTCCATTTTTTCTAAAAGGTCGATTTGATGTGCATAGCACTGTTGATAGTATTCCCTTAGTATATTTCGATATCGGTAATGACAGCCCTGCTTGCTTCCTTCCTGATCCTGGTAATCTGTATCTTCCTTCTTTTTTTCTTTTTTGGTCTTGCAAGAAGTTTGTTGATGTTACTGGTGTTTTCAAAAAACACCAAAATATAGTTTGTTCAAAAAATTCAAAAAACAGTTTGTTTTACTGATTTTTTTGTTTTATTTGATGTTTTCAAAAAAACCCAAAATATGTTAGAATAATTCCACAATAAAGTCAATTAATCATGTCCCAAAAAAACCCCCAAATTAAAAAAAACCAAAATATAGTTTGTTCAAAAAATCAAACAATAGTTTGTTTTATTTGATTTTTCTCCATTGGTTTTTTTCGGATTGTTCCTAGTTTAATTTACTTCTGTGTTTATTTCCTTCCTTCTGCTTCCCTTGTTTATTTTGACCCTTTTCCCCTTAGTTCTCGAGGTGAAGCTTAAATTAGTGACTTGAAACTTTTCCTGTTTTCTAATGTATACACTTCGTGTTAAGAATTTTGTTCTCCGAATCCAGTTTGATAGATTATAGTTTCATTTTCACTCAGTTTCACGTATTTTGAAATTTTGAGATTTTCTGTTTGACCTATGGGTCATTTAGAATGAAGCTGATTCATTTCCAAGTATGGGGTGAATTTTCTATTTTCTTTTTGTTAGTAATGGTTTAGTTTATGATCAGAGAATGTGTTCTGTATGATTTCATTCTTTTGATTTTGTTCAGATCCATTTTTTGTCGCACGTGCGCGCGTGTGTGTGTGTACACATCCATATACAGGAAGCACATGAAAATCATGCATATTCTGGGGCTGTTGGGTGGAGTATTCAATTGATGTGAAGATGCTGTTGTTTGATGGTATTGAGTTCTTCTATATTCTTGCTGGTGTTCTGCCTAGTTTTTCTTTGAATTATGAGAGAGGTGTTGCAGTCCCCAACTGTAGTAGACTTGTCCTTTCTTCTCTACAGCTTTTGCTTCACATATTTTGCAGCTCTGTTTGGTGCATGTGAATTGAGGACCGCTCTGTTTTCTTGGCAGATTAACCCTTCTATCATTATGTGATGTCTTTGGTAATTCTCTTCACTTCAAAGTTTATCTCCTATTAGTATAGTTACTGCTCCCTTCCTTTGACTGAAGTCCTCATGATCTATCCTTTTCCATCACTTGACTTTGAAGTTGTCTGCATGATGTTTCAAGTGAGTATCTAGCTGTGATGCCAGCAGGCCAGGTCCAAGGACCCAGAGGGGATCCCACAGCACCATCCAAGAGGGTCCCTGGCTGTGCATGGGATAGAAATCAAATGCAAACCAGCCGGGGTGAAAGCAGAGCTTATTGATGGTCAAGGGTGTGCAGTTTCAGACAGAATATCTGGGAGACTCATAGAAAGGAGAGAGTCTCATCTTTCTCAGGGTCTAGAGTTTTTACTGACGATTGTGGTTTTGTGTTCATGTCTTCTCAGGCATCCAGAAATGGTTAGAACAAAGACATGGACTAGGTGTTATTCCTTAGAATCAAGGGGTCTTTTATCCAGATGTCTAGCTGGTCTGGAATATGCCCCAGATGGCTTCAGCTGGTCATTCTCACCTAGTTCTTCCTTAGACATTATCTATTCAGAAGAAATCATCCACTCCTTGTCACTTACAAGGAAGACCTAGACTGTTGGCATTCTGAGACATGTGTAAAGTGGGGGTACAGTCCTAGCAAGAATAGAAAAAAGGAGAAAAAAGCAGATTTTTTAATGGGATCCTTTAGTTTCCCTATCTTAACTGGGACATGGTCTTAACCCATTCTGCTAATCTCTATATTTTAATTGGTTAATTTAGACCATTTATATTTAAATGTAATTATTATGTTAGCGTATAAGTATGCCATCCTATTTTTTTTCTTTTATTTCTCTGTTTTTTTTTCCTTTCCTTTTTTGTGGGTCACTGGAATATGTTTCAGAATTCCATTTTGATCTATCTGTAGTGGTTTTGGATGTATCCCTCCGAATAGCTTTGTTAATGACTAGGTGGTACATGATATATGTACATAATACTGTCAGGCTTCTCAGTCTTAAGATTCTCTCTCTGCCCCTACTCCCCCAGTTCCTGCTATTTCTCTCTCTCAAAAAATAAATGTATAAATACATAATAAATTTCTAAAAAAAAAAAAAACCACAACCTGAAGTGTAAAGGAAAAGCTATTGAGTTTTGACTACTATGTTCTTTCTTCCTTTCTGATGGTGCAAGTCTTCCTTTAAACTTTGTGTTTAACCTCCTTTCTGTTTAGAAAACTTCCTCTGTACATTCTTTTTTTTTCTTCTAAATACATTCTTTTAAGGATCTGCTCATGACAATTTTCTTAGTTTTCCTTCATGTGACAATTTCTTTTCTTTTTCTTTTTTTTTTTTTTTTTGAGTGGGCTTCACACTAGAGCCCACCACAGGGCTTCAACTCATGACCCTGCGATCCAAATCTGAGCTGAGATCCAGAGTCAGAACTTAACCGAGCCTCCTAGGTGCCCTCACGTGACAGGTCTTGATTTCACCTTCATTTTTAAAGGATATTGTCACTGGATACAAGATTCTAAATTGACATTTACTTCAACTATTAAAAAATACTGTGCCCATTATTTTTTGTCTCTATGGTTTCCGATGAGAAATCTAGTGTCAGCTTAATTGCTGCTGTCCTATAGGTCAAGTGCTATTTTTCTTGGGTTGCTTTTATGATTTTCTCTTTAGTTTTCAGAAATTTAAATATGTGTCTTGGCTAGCATTTCCTTGGGTTTATCATAGTTGGGGTTTGCTGAACTTCTTGAATCTGTGCATTTGTTATATATGCTGAGCTTTTTGAATCTGTAGGCTTCCAAATTGAGGAACTTACTTTTTTTAAAGATTTATTTATTTTAGAGAGAAGAGTGTGAGAACATGGCAGGGAGGGGCAGAGGCGGAGGGAGAGCTAGTTTCAAGCAGACTCCGGATGAGCTCAGAGCCCAAGATCATGACCTGAACCAAAACCAAGAGTTGAATGCTAAACCAACTGAGCCACCCATGTGCCAAACTGGGAAACTTCCAATCCATAGTTCTGGAGACTTTTTTAGTCCCACCCTTTTTTTATCTCTCCTCTAGAATTTCAGTGACATGAATGTTAGATCTTTTGTTATATTCCCATAAGTCTCTCAGACTCTTTTTCCCCCCCTTAGTTTACTTACTTTTTGTTACACAATTTTGTTATTGTCCTATCCTTCAGTTGATTGATTCCCCACCCACCCCCACTGTCCCCTTGATTTTGCTGTTGAGCCCATCCATTGAGTTTTTGTTTTTAACTAGTTTTTTTTTTTTAAGCTTTTTATTGTAATCTCCACCCCCAATGTAGGGTTTAAGCTCACAACACTGAGACTGAGTCACATGCTTCTCCAACTAAGCCAACCATAAACTTCATGATTTTTGAATCAATTTTAGTTTTCAGTTGTAAATTTTTACTTCTTTATATTTTATATTTCTTCACCGTGGCTCTTTATTTTTTTGAACCTTTTTTAAAAATCTTTTTCAAGCAAGTTTATAACACTAATAAGAGCATTTCTCTTATGGCTGCTTTAAAATTTTTGTCAGATAATTCTAATACCTTTTTCATCCTGATATTGATATCTGTTGATTATCCTCTTTCATTTATTTGAGATCTTCTTAGTTAGCATGATGAGTGATTTTTCAACCAAATCCTGGATGTTTTATATTACATTATGAAACTTAGACTCAGCTGGAAGAGGTTTCAATAAGAGTCAGACACCACTCCTATATGGTAAGATGTAGGTGGAAGTTCAGGTTCTCCATGAGTCCTACATTGACGCCAAAAGATGGAGGGTCCTCCTCCCTTTGGTGCAAAGATAGAAACCGTGACTCCCCACGTCTTTGTTACTGACACCTGGATGGTTGTAGCATCATTATTGCTGGGCAAAAATGAGAGTCCGAACTCTCCAGTATGCTTCCTCTGACACCATCTTAGCAGGGACAGGGAGGATAATTTTCCTATTGCTGAATGGAGGTGGAAGTCCAGGCCCTCCATGTGCTTTCCACTAGAACCATCAGGGTTGGAGGGAGCTTATTATCAGCCAGTGGGGGATGCTGTCCTGCTGTCCTACTTGGGTTCTCTGACACCACATTTACAGGGATGTTGGGGTGCCTCATCACAGTTTCATGAGACTGGGAATCCAGATTTCTCACCTGACATTGGTTGGATCAGATGGAAGCAAGCCCACAGTTTGTCTGGGATGCTTGGTTGCAAAAGAGTAGTGATTGTCTGAAAGTTTTCTGTCTTCTAGGCTGCCCCTTTGCTGGCTAGAAATAGTAGACTGTTGGGGTGGAGTGTGCTGCTTTTTTTTTTTCCCCCTCCCTTTGGTCTGCACCTATTCGAGTTTCTGGGTTAACACTTTCTTCACCTCCAGATTTAGGATATATGAGGCAAAAACAAAGCCAGGGAACTCACCATTGTATCATTCTTCAGTCCTGAAGTGTAGTCAACCTTCCTTTTTCCTCTCTACCTTTCAAATTCTTCATTATTTTATAATGTAATGGTTTTTCAGTTGTACTTAACAAGAAGAGTGAAAACATTGATACCACCTTTCCAAGAGCCAAACCCCAATAAAACCAATTTTGATCAAATTTCAAGTATGCGTTTTAAATTCTAGTTGGGTTTATTTGTTGATGACAGAAGTTTTGTCAATATAGTCTTAACTTTTCTGTTATTGTCAAACAATATCATGAAGGTCACTTGAGTTCTTTTTAAATACTCCTGATTCTTCTGATTATGGATTACTTTGACTATGAGGTTGATTGGTTTTGCTCCAGTGTATCAAATATAATTGATATTCTAGAGCCCTTAAGCATAGTATAATCATAACAAAGCCCTGTTCAGATTTTTATATATAAAGTCAAAAAGATTGAGAAGTCTAAGAATTCTTTAAAGAAAGCTTTTATTTCCTTTGTGACTTCTTTTTTGGCTTCAGAGAGATCTTTCTCTTTCAAATTGAAGACTACACTGAGTTTGCCAGAGATGTGACTTTTGCCTGTACATCGTGATGTATGTCACAGGATTTGGACCAGCTTGGATGGCAGAGAAGAGTTGATACATGCCATAAGATCCCTGCCCAAAAAAGGAGCCCAAAGGGTCTGTTGTGCTATGTGTGGACTGACAGGATCACTGTGCTCCCTAAAGTTCTCTAAATGTAGCAGAATTGGTTATAAAAAGAAATTTTAACCACAGGTTCATTTTATCACCTTAAATGTTGCATTCACAGCAGAGAGGCTTATAACCTTGAAGATATAATCTATGTGAAACAAATACGTGAAAGGATTTGTTTGGGACAGGAAACTTAAATCTTGATCCAGTTGCCAAATTCTCCATTAGTCTTTGTGCTCATGGCACTAAAAATCCTCTGGGCCATGGGGTCCTTTGTCCGTGGTGGCTGAATTCCATCAGAAAGAGAAGTTGGAAGGAAGAGTGGCCCCTTGCCATCATCATATATATTTCTATATTCCTGACTCCTCGTTTGTTCCAGTCTCCATATGCCCCCAGGATTATGCTCAGTTTGGGAAGTTGATATTTAAGTTGCATATGTTGAACACATGTTCAGTACAAAATTTACAATAATAAAAGTCTGACTTCCTACTCAGTAGGAGGCTAACAGAAATATGAAGAAAGTTGGTTGATGAGGCTAAGATTTCTCAAAGAGCCAAATTGTTGGCTGTGTCAGCTGGGGGAATGGTCTAAGAAGAATATTTTAATATTTTGTGTTTAAGATCATGAATTTCAAGAGACGAAACAGAATAGAAGCAATATGCCCAAGAGAGAAAGGTATTAATTGTTACTCACTTGAGTTTTATTTTTTAAAACTAATATGAGGAAGGAAGGAGTTGTAAGAGCAGCTTAAAGGTTTAGCCAAGATCAAGCCTCCATCACAGTGGGGTAGTGAGCCAGTAAGTCTGTGTGCACTTAGTCTGGTTGGTATTACATCATTTCTCAAATGCACTAATGCTTAAAGAATGTGCTTCATAGTTTGCTTTCCATATCCTTTTATTTTCTAAAAGCCTATCTCTTGGAGAGTCCGTGGCTTCCAGCTTTTACTTTTAGAAAGTCTTGACCGGTTCACCCACTATAACTCCATCTGCAGAAGATTGAGGCCAAGGCACAATTCCTGCTCCCAAATGTCCTGACGGACACTGCATCACACGTGACCTCAAGCACAGCGGTCCCTCTGGAGCCAGCCACCCCGCTGCACACTTGTCTAGCCGACCCAGGAGTAAGGAGGAGGATTCTCAGTACAGGGTTTGGAATGTATCTCAAGGTCCTGTTGCTTGTGAGCCTTTAGCTTGAAAGAACATCTGGCTGAAAAATACCAAGGTTAGGCAAGGTGAGCGGAGAACAGTGTGCTGATATCTCTGAACCTGGAGGATTTCTTTAACAGTCAAATCCTGGGGCGCCTGGGTGGCTCGGTGGGTTAAGCCTCTGCTTTCCACTTGGGTCATGATCCCAGGGTCCCGGGACTGAGCCCAGCGTCAGGTTCTCTGCTCAGCAGGGAGTCTGTCTCCCCCCCCCTCTCTCTGCCTGCCTCTCTGCCTACTTGTGATCTCTCCTTCAAATAAAAAATAAATAAAAATATTTTAAAAAATCACAGTCAAATCCTGACTGACTCTCTTGCAGTAAACTCATCTAGAAGGCTCTAAGAGATGCTTGCCATGTGCTCCAACTTTCTGACCGATTGGTGCCATCTCTCTTCTGAGTGGTGTCTCATGAGCTGTTATTTTGATCCTGTAGCCAACAACGCTAATTGGAAAAGGCGTTTTGATCCTGTGTTAGTTTCCAGTTGGTGCTGTAACAAATTAGCACAAATTTAGTGGCTTTCAACTATGCATAATTATTACCTTGTAGTTCTGAAGATCAGAAGTCTGCCACATGTCCCACTGGGTTAAAATGTAAGCAGGGCTGCATTCTTTTCTGGAGGCTCTAGGACAAATGTGTTTTTGCCATTTCTAGTTTGTAGAGTTAACTGTATTCTTTGGCTTACGGCCCCTTCCCACTTTCAAAGATGGTAAGGATCAGTCAAGTTCTTCTTAAATCACTGCAAAAACTGACTTTCTGTCTCCTACTTCCACTTTTAAGGATCCTTGTAATAGAATTGGAACTATACAGATAATCCAGGAGAGTCTCCCTATTTTAAGGTCATCTCATTAGCAACCTTAATTTTGCCTATAATCTTAATTCTCATTGCACATTATATAATATAGTCATCAGTACTGGAGATAAGAATGTAGACCTCTTTGGGTAGCCATCTTGGCTCTTACAAAATGTACCATGGAGGGTGCCTGGGTGGCTCAGTGGGTTAAGCCGCTGCCTTCAGCTCAGGTCATGATCTCAGGGTCCTGGGATCGAGTCCCACATCGGGCTCTCTGCTCAGCAGGGAGCCTGCTTCCCTTCCTCTCTCTCTGCCTGCTTCTCTGCCTGCTTGTAATCTGTCTGTCAAATAAATAAATAAAATCTTAAAACAAAAACAAAAACGTACCATGGACCCCCACTGCCTTTAGAGTTTCTTGTCCTCAAAATTTAGAAGTCTTCAGTTGTGTTTCCATTTGTTGTCATGGAGGCTCTAAGACCCCTTCTGAGGCACTCCTAGCAGTAGTGTGAGTTCCCAAAATATCACTTTAACATCATCTGGACCTTTTGTTTGACTTGCATTTCAGAAGGAATCTCTTCCAATGGAATATACAGTTAGATCTGTGAGGCTTGACAAACTGGGCATAATGTATTATACAATTTCTTTTCCACCTCAGAAAGAAAGGTAGCACTGCTAAGAGAATCAGAAAAGAGAAACTGAACATTTTCATGAAGGCCTCATGTTTATCTAAATGTCTACATTTATTTAGTCAACCAACATATTTTGAGTGCCTGCCATATGCCTAGATCTGTGCTAGATACTGGGAATGCACTGGTGAGCAAGATAGGCCCATTGTTAATGTTCCTTGTAGTCTAGTGAGAGAGAAATATTAATCACACAGTCATGAAACCAAATGTTAACCATTGCTGTGATGAAGTATATGGCACTGAGAACCCACGAAAGGCTACCCTGAGGATGGGAAATCTGAGATTTGAGTTCAAAGTGAGGAGTTACTTGTAACAACAAATGAACTCTAAAGTAAGAGCTTCCTCAGGAGAAGGGTCTAGCATGTGCAAAAGTCCATAGCAGGAGAACATGGTCAGGATCAGGGATATAAAGAAGGTAGGTACAGCAAGAACACAGAGATACCAGATTAGCTCGCTTCCACAGGAGTCTGGTCTTGGAGCCTATGTGAAGGGCTTTATCTTGAAGAAATCATCTACGAGTTTTAAGATGGGCTGGAGGTTGGGGAAAGGGGTTATGTTGTGTGTGTATTGAAAATTTCTCTGGCTGCTTTGAAAAAAAGAGATTTTAGAGGGCCACTGAATGGAGGTTAGGTCAATACAGACAAGTTAAGAGGTTATTGCCATAGTTCAGATGATTATTCTTGGTATCTTGAACCAAAGTAATGGTGATAAACAGATGTGCCTTAAACATTGGTCAGGTAAAATCATGATGATACAATGATGGATTAAATTTGGTTAGTGTGGGAGAGGAATAAGGAATACCAGGCAGAAGAACAAGAGGAGATTTTGTACACTTGTTGACTTGGAGCTGCCTTTGATCCACTAGTGTGTCCTGCAGACAGTAATGGGAGTCTGGAGTCTGGCAAGAGATCTTAAATTTAGGAACTATTGGTACATAGGTGGTCATTGAAATTTCTCTCCTAGAGAATTGAAAGAAGGGATGTCCCCAGAGTTCTTCAACATTGGATGGTTTGGTGAACCTGAGAAGAAAACCAAAAGCTAAGGAAACAATAGAAGCAGAGTTTTATAACAGAAGTGTTACATGAATTTTTTTTTTTTTAAAGAAGTGAAATGCAGTCCCTGTTGATACTTCTGAAATGTGAAATAAAGTCTGAAGAATATGTTCTGTGTTTAGGGAAATAGTGATTATTGATAAGCTCAATGAGTGTTGTTGGAAGGCACTGATGGAATAGAGAAGCCACGCCAGAGGAGGATGAGGAGTGAGGAAAAGCCTAGGAATAAAGTAAAGGATATTAACAATTATTGAGTGATAGTTGTGAAAAGAAAAAGATAGGGTGGTGATTAGAAGAGAATGAGGGGTTAAATGTGAACTAGATTAAGTTGCTGATGGTGTCACGCAGCCTTCTATATCCTTCACTTACTTTATATGTTCTACCAGTTACTGAGAGAGGCTTTTTTTTTTAAAGATTTTATTTATTTATCAGAGAGAGAGAGGGGGAGAGAGCAAGCACAGGCAGACAGAATGGCAGGCAGAGGCAGAGGGAGAAGCAGGCTCCCTGCTGAGCAAGGAGCCTGATGTGGGACTCGATCCCAGGACGATGGGATCATGACCTGAGCCGAAGGCAGCTGCTTAACCAACTGAGCCACCCAGGCGTCCCCTGAGAGAGGCTTTTTCAGCAAGAATGCTTTTGTCTATTTTTTCAATTATGTCAGTTTCTACTTTGTATATTTTGAAGCTCTGTTTTTAGGTACATATGTATTTAGGAGGATGTCTTCTGGATAAATGAACTTTGCCATTATAAAATGTTTTTCATATAAAAAGTTTTCAGGTTGACAGCAAAACTGAAAATATACAGACATTTTCCATATACCTCCGGTGCCCACATATGCACAGCATCAACATCAACATCACCCACTAAAGGGGTATACTTACTAAAATTGAGAAATCTGAATTAATACATTATTATTACTCAAAGTTGACAGCTCCCCTTAAGGTTCGCTCTTGTTTTATATTTTGTGTTTTGATAAATGTGTATTGATGCATATCTACTACAATAGTATCTATTGTACAGAATAGTCTCACTGCCCTAAAATAGTCTCACTGCCCTCACTGTCCTCTGTGCCCTGCTTATTCATCTCTCCCTACTCTCTACCCCTGGTAACTACTGATCTTTTTCCTGTCCCTATAGTATTGTCTTTGCCAGAATTATTTCAGTTGAAATTATACAGTATGTAGCCTTCTTGGATTGACTGCTTTCACTTAGTGACGTGAATGTAAAATTACTCCATATTTTTGCATGACTTAGTCACTTCTCACAGTGCTCACTAATACTCCATTGTGTGGATATACCACAGTTTATACATTCACTTACTGAAGGATATCCCGACTTTTTCCTGATTTTGGCTATTATGAAGAAGTTTCTATAAACATCTATGTGCATATTTTTGTGTGGACATAGGCTTTCAGTTCCTTTGGGTAAATCCCAAGGAGTACAGTTGTGGATCTTAAATAATAGTATGTTACATTTTGTAAGAAATTGTCAAACCATCTTCCGAAGTGACTATACCATTTTGCATTCCCACCAGCAATGACTAACTGTTCCTATTGCTGCATTTCTTTGTAAGAATTTGATGTCCATGTTCTAGATTTGGCCATCCAGACAGGCGTTGCCTGGCGCATCCTGTTTTTAATTCACATTTTCTTAATGACCTGTGATGTGGAGCATCTTTTCCTGTATTTATTTGCCATCTGTTTGTTTTCTTTAGCAAGGTGTTTGTTGAGATCTTTGGCCCATTTTCTAACTGGGTTAGTTGTCTTACTGTTGAATTCAGACTTTTTGCAATTTATTTTAGATAATGGGTCTTTATTGGTCATGTCTTCTTGCAAATATTTCCTCCCAGCCTATGGCTTCTCATTGTCTTGGCAGTGTTTCGTTTATTTGTTTGTTTTCTCCAGACCAGAAGTTCTTTTTTTTTTTTTTAAGATTTTATTTATTTATTTGACAAAGAGAGATCACAAGTAGATGGAGAGGCAGGCAGAGAGAGAGAGAGGGAAGCAGGCTCCCTGCTGAGCAGAGAGCCCGATGCGGGACTGGATCCCAGGATCCTGAGATCATGACCTGAGCCTAAGGCAGCGGCTTAACCCACTGAGCCACCCAGGCGCCCCAGATCAGAAGTTCTTAAGTTGAATGAAGTTCAACTTTTCAGTTATTTCTTTCATGGATCTTGCCTTTGGTGTTGTAACTAAAAAGCCCTCACCATAACCAAGACCATCTAGATTTTTTAAAAAACGTTATTTTCTAGAAGCTTAATAGTTTCTCACTTTACATCCTGGGTCTATGATCCATTTTAGGTTAATTTCTGGAAAGGGTATCAAGTCTGTATTCAGATTCAATTTTTTTTGTGTATGGATGTCGAGTTCTTCCAGCACCATTTGTTGAAATGACCATCTTTCTCCATTGTATTGCCTCTGCTCCTTTGTCAAAGATCAACTGACTATATTTGTGTAGGTCTGTTTCTGGTCTCTGTATGCCATTCCACTGATCTTTTTGTCTATTGTTTCACCAAAACCACACTGTCTTGTAGTTTTTCAGTAGGTCTTGAAGTTAGGTAGGGTTGGACCTCCAACTTTGTTCCTCTCCTTTCAATATTGTGTGGACTCTTCTGGGTCTTTTGCCTCTCCATATAAACTTCAGAATCCCTCTGTAGATAGCCACACAGTAACTTGCTGTGGTTTTAAGATTGCATTGAATTTATAGATCAAGTTGGGAAGAATTCCCATATTAACAAAATTGAGTATTCTATCCATGATGGTGAAATATTTCTCTATGTATTTAGCTCCTTAAAAAAATTCCTAATTCTCCCCTCCCATACCTTCTATCGGTGCTGTCAATAATTTCACTTACACGTAAGAATACAGAAGCAAATATATACATACATACTTGAATTAGTTTTAGCTATTTGAACTATTACCTGGTAGGTCCATTAAAAATAACAAAACAAACAAGATTCTACTTGCCTTCATGTAGTCCCCTCATGATTTTTCTCTATGTAGCTCTGAGTTTTTGAGCTATGTAATTTTCTTCCTTTCCGAAGTTTGTAAAAGTCTCTCTTAAAGGTCATACCTACTGGCAACAAATTCCCCGAATATTTATTTGTCTGAGAAAGTCTTTACTTTTCCTAGACTTTTGGAAGATAATTTCACAGGATACAGAATTCTAAGTTGATAGTTTTTTCCCCTCTCAACACTTTCAATGTTTCCTTGCATGTCCTTTTTGTTTGCATAGTTTCTGAAAATAAACTGGATGGAATTCTTTGCTCCTCTTTAAGTAAGGTGATTTTCCCACTCTGTCTGCTTTCAAAATTTTGTTCATTATCTTTGATATTTTGCAATTTAAGTATATTGTGCTAGGTATAGTCTTTTGGGCATTGATTATGTTCTCTGAGCTTCTTTGATTGTGTTTTGATGGCTGACATTAGTTTGAGGAAGTTCATGGTCATTGTTTTGTGTAAATATTTCATCTGTATTTGTATTCTTCTGATATTCCTATTATGTGTATGTTATACCATAGTTCTTCGATATTCTGTTAAATATTTTTCCCAGTATTTTTTCTCTTTGCTGTTTAGTTTTGGAAGTTTCTATTGAGGCATTATCAAAGTCAGCACTTCCTTCCTCCGCTATGTCCATTCTACTAATCACAGGCATTATTCATTTCTATTGTAGTACTTTTTTTATCTCCGCTTTGCTTGTTGGTTCTTACCTAGAATTTCCATCTCTTTGCTTGCATTGCCCATCTTGCATACTGTCTACTTATCCCTTAATTCCCTTATCATGTTGATCATGGCTGATTTACATTTCCAGTCTGAAAATCACAATGTCCCTGCCATATACTCGTCTAGTTCTGATGTTTGTTCTGTCTCTTCAAACTATGCATATGTGTGTGTCTTGTAATTTTTTGTTGAAAGCCAGATAAAATGTACTGAGTGAAAGGAGCTCTGGCAAACAGGCCTTTAATAATGTGATGAGGGATGGGAAACATTCTATAATCTTATGATTAGGACTTGGTCTTTGGTGAGCTTCGGTCTTTGCCCCTGAACTGTGAAATTGACAAGGGGTTTTCAATTTTTTCACTATCTTAGGTGGGACTGCAATTGGGTATTTCTTTTCCCCCGGGTCACTTAGGATCTCACAAAACCCCCATGGTATAGGCAGTAGTAAAATAATTTATCTTGAGGGCAAGCCTTATTAGAACAAAATATTCCAGTGTGCTTCTAGTTCCTCTTCCTCTCCACTGCCTGAAGCCACAGGAGCCTTTTCTCTAATCCTCTCGAATCTACAGAAATTACTAATTTCTGTGAGAATTTGGCAGAGCTCCAGTAAGTGTGGGGCCTCCCTCCCCAGAATTTTTAGCTCACAAATTTGTCCATCAAGTAATTCACTGATTACAGATCACGTTTTTCTACCTTGGTACTGATCCCCACAGAGGCTACTGGTCACAGGTTTCTGTTCTAGTAAGTTACAAGATTCTCTGCCACTCCAGTTTTAGGAGTAGCAGTTGCCCTGTGATCTCACTTCCCTGGTGGATCTAAGACGAGTTGGGATTTCTGTTTGTCCAGATTTTTACTTGCTTTTAGGATGGAGTGACAACTTCCTTACATGCTGAACTAAAAACTAAAATTTCCTTTTCCTTGTACCATATACGTATATTTACATTTATAGTGTTCATTGTGAATGGCAACTATTTAGTGTGGCATTTTTCATTCACCTTCATCATCTATGCCTTTGAGTATTACTCATTTACATTTAATGTAATTATTCACAGGGTTAGGTTTAAATCTACCATTTTGATAGTTTTTAAATTAAAACTATCTTTATTACTTATCCCTCTTTTCTGCATTCTTTTGGATGAATAAAGTACTTTTATGATTTTTATTTAGTATTTTCTTGTAGCCTATTAATTATACCTCTTTATTTTTTTAGTGGTTGTTCTAGGGTCTACAATATCCATCTTACACTTACCAAAATCTACCTTCTTTTTTTTTTTTAATTTTTATTTATTTATTTGACAGACAGAGATCACAAGTAGGCAGAGAGGCAAGCAGAGAGGCAAGCAGAGAGAGGGAGAGGAGGAAGCAGGCTCCCTGCTGAGCAGAGAGCCAAAACGGGCCTTGATCCCAGAATCCTGAGATCATGACCTGAGCCAAAAACAGAGGCTTTAACCCACTGAGCCACCCAGGCATCCCTAAAGTCTACCTTCTGATGATATAAACTACTTCACTTGTAAGAACCTTAAATATACTTCCATTTCTCTACCCTATCCTTTTGCCATTACTGTCCTACCTTTTAATTCTATATGTGTTATAAACTCCATAATGTATTATTTCTGCTTTCAACAGTTTACTATCTTTTAAAGAAACAACAACAAAAAAAAAAAAATGAGGAAAAAACCCCTTAGGTTTTTTTTTTTTTTAAAGATTTTATTTATTTATTTGACAGACAGAGATCAAAAGTAAGCAAGAAGGGAAGGCAGAGAGAGAGGAGGAAGCAGGCTCCCTGCTGAGCAGAGAGCCCGATGTGGGACTCGATCCCAGGACCCTGAGATCATGACCTGAGCTGAAGGCAGCGGCTTAACCCACTGAGCCACCGAGGCGCCCCACCCCTTAGGTTTTCATACATATTTACCACTCTGAGTTTTCTTCAGTCTATGAGAGAGCAATCCGGTGTTCATCTGGTAGATTGCTCTTGTCTGAAGAAATTGTGTTTAAGTAAGTTTATTTGTAGCACATTCTCTTGGCATTTTGTTTCCTCCAAAAATGTATGTATCTTTAATTTTTGAAGGATTTATCCTTCTGCTATACATGGATATCTAGGCTGACTTCTTTTCCCCCTCAAGCACTTTAAACACAGCATTCCATTGTCATAATAGTTTCAGATAAGATGTTCCTGTTAATTTTTATCTTGGTTCCTCTGGAGATACAGTGTGACTTACATCTTTGGCTACTTTTAAGCTTTTCCCCTCTTGTTGGTTTCCAGTAAATTGATTATGATGGGACCTCATGTGGTTTTGTGTTTATCATTGTTAGGCTTGTTGAATTTTTAGATCTGTGGGTTTACAGTGTTCATAAAATCCCAAAGTGGTAGTTTTTTTGTTTTGGGTGTCTTGTTTGTTTTGTTGTATTTATTTTTGTTTTTGTTTTTTCCTCTTTTCCCACCTTCTCCTTTTCTCAGCAACCCCCTCTTCTGGGCATACATGTATATCAATTTATTCTAAATATCATCGGTGAATTTTTAATTTCAGGTGTTTTTGTCATAATTTCATTTAATTCCTTTTCATGGCTTCATGTTTTCTTCATTGCTTCAAGTTTTTTTTTTTTTTTAAAGATTTTATTTATTTATTTGACAGAGAGAAATCACAAGTAGTTGGAGAGGCAGGCAGAGAGAGAGAGAGAGGGAAGCAGGCTCCCTGCTGAGCAGAGAGCCCAATGTGGGACTCGATCCCAGGATCCTGAGATCATGACCTGAGCCGAAGGCAGCGGCTTAACCCACTGAGCCACCCAGGCACCCTCAAGTTTGTTTTTTAATTGAGGTATAATTATACATGCAAAATTAAGTTTGTATATATTACAAAATGATCACCACAAGTCTAGTTAACATCTGTCAACATAGGTAACTACAGAATTTTTCCTCTTACGATAACTTTTTTTTTTAAGATTTTATTTATTTATTTGATAGAGATCACAAGTAGGCAGAGAGGAGGCAGAGAGAGAGAGGAGGAAACAGGCTCCCTGCTGAACAGAGAGCCCAATGCGGGGCTCAGGGCTCTCCTGGGATCATGACCTAAGCTGAAGGCAGAGGCTTTAACCTACTGAGCCACCCAGGTGCCCCTTATAACTTTTAAGAGCTGCTATTAGCAACTTTCAAATATGCAATATAGTTTTGTTTTGCCAGCACAGGCAGGCAGAATGGCAGGCAGAGGGAGAAGCAGGCTCCCTGCCTGAGCAGGACCCTGGGACACGGTGGAGGGGGTTTTGTTTTGGATTTTGTGTGTGTGTGTGTGTGTGTGTGTGTGTGTGTGTGTGTGCGCGCGCGCGCGCGCGCGTGCACACTTCCTCCCTCTGTCTCTCTCTTCCCCCTTTCTTCCTCTCTCCCCCTTCCTCCTCCCCACCCTTTTTCTTCAATTCCACATAGAAATGAGATCATACAGTATTTCTCTGACTTATTTCACTTAGTATAATGCCCTCAAGGTCTGTCCATGTTGTTGCAAAGGCAAGATTTCATTGTTTTTATAAGTGAGTAATAATCCAGTAATATTATTGGATTGGGTGGCTCAGTTATTAACTGTCTGCCTTTGGCTCAGGTCATGATCCCAGGGTCCTGATATCGAACCCCACGTTGCACTCCCTGCTCAGCTGGAGGCCAGCTTCTCTCTCTCCCCCAACTTGTGTTCCCTCTCTGGCTGTCTCTCTTGCTGTCAAATGAATAAATAAAATCTTACCACAAAACTTACTTTAAAAAAATCCAGTGTGTGTATGTGCAAATGTGTGTGTGTACCACAATTTCTGGATCCATTCATCAATGGATAGTTGAGGTTGTTTCCAAATCTTGGCTATTAAAAATAATGCTATGGTTATATATAGTTATATATA
>NC_081565.1:73717659-73802916 GCF_022355385.1 Mustela nigripes | reverse complement strand
GTTATATATAAATATATATATATATATATATATATATATATATATATATATATATTTTACATTAGTATTTTCATTTTTTTCATATAAATATCCAGAAGTAGAACTGCTGAATCATATGGTAGTTTTACTTTTAACTTTTTGAGGAAAGTCTATACTTTCCACAGTACACGGTTTTCCACAGTAGCTGTACCAATTCACATTCTCAGCAACTATACACAAGGATTATCTTCTCTCCACATCCTTGCCAATCCTTATAGTTTATTATCTTTTTGATAATGGCCATTCTAATATGTATAAGGAGAAAATTCACTGTGGTCTTGATTTGTATTTCTCTGACAAATGAAATTGACCATCTTTTTTTTTGTGTGTACCTGTTGGCCACCTATATGCCTTCTTTAGAAAAATGTCTATTTAGATCCTCTGTCCATTTTCTTTTTTAAGATTTATTTATTTTAGAAAGAGCACATGAGTAGGAGGGGCAGACGGAGAGGGAGAGAGAATCTTAAGCAAACTCCATGCTGAACACATAGCCCAAGTCGAGAGGGACTTGAGACCATGCCTGAATGAAACTAAGAGTCAGTCGCCCAGCCAACCCTGCCACCCAGGTGTCCCAGTCTTCTGTCCATTTTTAAATCAAGGTATTTTTCTGTTGTATGAATTCTTGACATTAACACCTTATCAGACCCTTGTAGTACACACTATCTTCCATTCAGTAGGTTACCTTTTCATTTTGTTGTGTCTTTCACGGCACAGACTTCATTTTGTTGTCCCACTTGTTCGTTTTTGCTTTTGTTGTCTTTGATTTCAGTGTCAAATTAAAAAAATGATTACTGAAATAGAAAAATGATTACTGAAACCAATGCCACCGAGCTGATAACCTTTTTTTCTTCTAGGAGTCTTATAGTTTCAGGTCGTCTTCTTCTTTTTTTAATAGTTTACTTTTCTTTTCTCTTTCTTTCTTTCTTGCTTCCTTTCTTTCTTTCTTTTTAAATTTATTTGACAGAGATCACAAGTAGGCAGAGAGAGAGAGAGAGGAGGAAGCAGGCTCCCTGCTGAGCAGAGAGCCCGATGTGGGGCTCGATCCCAAGACCCTGGGATCATGACCTGAGCCAAAGGCAGAGGTTTTAACCCACTGAGCCACCCAGGCACCCCAGTTTCCGGTCTTCTTAATTCATTTTTAGTTTCTATGTATGGTGTAAGATAGTGGTTCACTTTCATTTGTTTGCTTGTGGCTGTCTGGTTTTCCCAACACCATTTACCAAAGAAACTGTCCTTTCCTCATTGTCTATCCTTGGCTCCTTTGTTAATTAATATACTATATCTACATCTCAGTTCGTTTCTGGGCTATTCTGTTCTGTTGATCTCTGCATCTGTTTTTATACCAGTACAATGGAGTTTTGATTATTATAGCTTTGTAATATAGTTTGAAATCAGAGAACATGGTCCCTCCAACTGTGTTCTTAAGATTACACTGGCTACTTGGGGTCTTTGGTGGTTTCATATAAATACTAGATTGTTAAACTATTTCTGTGAAAAAATGCCATTGGGATTTTGATAGGGATTACATTGAATCTGTAGATTGCCCTGGGTAGTAAGAATATTTTATCAATATGAATATTTCCAGTTTATGATCTCAAAGTATCTTTATTTTTGTTCTCAGTTCCTCTTATTAATATCTTAAAGTTGTCAGTGTACAAATACTTTACTTCCTTGGTTAAATTTATTCCTAGGTTTCTTTTATTCATAAGTACATTCTTTTTGATGCCATTGTAAATGGGATTGTTTTCTTAATTTTCCAGACAGTTCATTATTAGTGTATAGACACCCAACAGATTTCTACATATTTTTATATCCTGCAACTTCACTAAATTCATTTATTAGTTCTAGTAGTTATTAGTGTATTTTTTATGTATAATATTGTCTGTAAGTAGAGTTTTATTTCCTTTCTGATTTGGATGCATTTTAATTTCTTGGCTAACTGCTTTGGCTAGGACTTCTAATACCATGTTGAATACAAGTGGTGAAATGGACATTCTTACTTTGTGGTCTTAAAGAAAAAGCTTTAAGCTTTTCACTGTTGAGTAAGATAGCTGTGGATTTGTCTTATATGACCTTTTATTATGTTACAGTATTTTCCTTCTATACTCACTTTTTGGATAGTTTTTATCATAAATGGCTGTTGAATTTGGTCAAAAGCCGTTTCTGTATCTACTGAAGTGATCATATGATTTTAATTCATTTTGTTAGTTTATCCCTTTATTTGCAGATATTGAATGTTATACACTGACTTGATTATAGTGTATGCCCCTTTAATGTTTTGTTGAATTAAATTTGCTTATATGTTGATGAGGATTTTAGCATTTATGCTCATCAGAGATACTGTCCTGTAATTTTTTCTTCCTGTGGTATCGGTGTTTGGCTTTGGTATCAGGGTAATGCTGGCTAGAGAAAATGAGTTGGAAGCATTCCCTCCTCTTGTACTTTTGGGGAGAGTTTGAAAAGGATTGGGGTTCTTTAAATGTTTGGTCAAACGTACCAGTGAAGCTCTCTGGTCTTGAGCTTTTGTTTATTTGAATCAGTAGTCAAAAACCTTCCACGTCCTTATCAGTAATCAGTATATTTAGATTTCTTATTTCTTCATAATTGAAAATGAGAATGTTGCATATCTCTAGGAATTGAGCCATTTCTCATGTCATCCAGTTTGATGTTGTAAATTTGTCATAGTAGTCTCCTATAATCTTTTGTTTCTGGGCTATCACGTGTTGTGTGCCTTCTTTTGCTTCTGATTTTTGACTTCCTTCTCTATTATTTTTTTCCTTAGTAAGCCTAGCTAAAGGGTTGCCAGTTTTGTCTGTCTTTTAAAGAACCAGCTCTTGGTTTCATTGATCTTTTCTATTATTGTCATTTTGTTCTTTTTTTTTTTTTTTTTTCATTTATTTCTGCTCTGATCTTTGTTACTGTTCTGCTAACTTCGAGGTTTATCTGTTCCTTTTTTCTTGGGTTTCTTGAGATGTAAAGTGAGGTTGTTTGAGATACTGTTATTTTTGGAAGTAGGTATTTTTTGCTATGAACTTCCTCTTAGAAAGTTATGCTGCGGGGCGCCTGGGTGGCTCAGTGGGTTAAGCCGCTGCCTTCGGCTCAGGTCATGATCTCAGGGTCCTGGGATCGAGTCCCGCATCGGGCTCTCTGCTTGGCAGGGAGCCTGCTTCCTCCTCTCTCTCTGCCTGCTTGTCTGCCTACTTGTGATCTCTCTCTGTCAAATAAATAAATAAAATCTTTTTAAAAAAAAATGTTTTGCTGCAACCCATAAGTTTTAGTATGTTGCATTTCTATTTTGGTTTGTCCTGGGGTATTTTAAAATACTTTTTAAATTCATTGATCTGTTGGTTGTTCAGTAGCCTGTTGTTTAATCTTCACATATTTATGATTTTTTCCCCTTTTCCCCTTTGATTTCTAGTTTTGTAGCACTGGGTCACTAAAAGATGCTTGACATGGTTTAAGATTCTTAATCTTAAGATCTGTTTCGTGGCCTAACATATGATCTATCCTGGTAAATTCTGTGTTCACTTGAGAAAAGTGTGATTAAGTTTTTCTTGAAATCCTTGAACATATAAATAATAGCTATGCTAAAGTTCTTAGATGCTAATTCCATATCTATCACTAAGTGTCTTTCCAATGACTGATTTTCTTTTTTTTTTCCTTCCTGGTTTCCTGCTTGTTTACCTGTACACATGTTTTTAAAAAACATTTAACTTTTAAAGTAGGCTCCATGCCCACTGTGGGGCTCAAACTCCCAACCCTGAGATCAAGAGTTGGGTGCTCTATTGACTGAGCCAGCCAGGCCCCCAACTGATAAATTAATTTTTAATTGGATATTGGACATTATATATTTTGAGTGCTGGATGGATTGTATTTCTTTCAGGAGTGTTGGACTTCACTCTAGCAGTCAGGTTATCTGAGGATCACCTTAACCCTTTTGAGGTTTATTTTTTTTTTTTTAAGTTTTAATTTTAATTCCACTTAGTTATTAGTTTCCGGTGCACAAGGTAGTGATTCAACAGTTCCATATATCAGGCAGCGTTCACCAGATCAAGTGCCCTCCTTAACCTCCATCACCTATTTCACCCATCCCCCACCCACCTCTCCTCTGGTAACCATCAGTGTGTTTTTTTTCTTCTACCCCTCCTCCTCCTCCTTCCGTTCAGTTAGCCACTGTAAAGGTTTATTTTAATATGTGCTCTGGTGGTTTTCAAGTGGCCCTTATTTTAGGCTTCACTTCTGTTTCTAAGACCTATTTCTAAGGTCTGTTGAGTGAGAATGCTTCTCAAGGGTTGGAGCTCATGTATCTCATGTATCTCCCTGCTCTTTGTGAATTCTGGGAATTGTTAAGCTTAAAGTTCTCGATTCTTCTTTGTTTGGCATCCCGCACTTTCACTCTACACAGGCATGTTTTTGTACTGAGCAGCAGTCCCATGTCCCCAAGACCTTCATGCGTGTTTCTGTCATTGGGCCACTCCCTCCACTCCGGTAGTATGGATCACAAATTCCCGCTACCTCAGCCTTTCTGAACTCGAACCTTGGTGCTCTACTTACCTTTCTTTCATTATAGCTCATGAAGGATTTCCAGGAGGGTCTCCTTTGTTTTCTTCCTGTCAGGGATCACGATTCTACACTGTCCGTTACTATTGGAAAACTTTACAGTTTTCCAGATCCTTACACTGAGAAGGTAAATCTGGTCCCATTCACTCCATCATAGCCAAACTCACCTCTATTTTTCTGCCATATTTTCATCTTGGATAGGATTCTAGGTTGGTAGTTTTTTTCATCTTGGATAGGATTCTAGGTTGGTAGTTTTTTTTCCCCCTAGCACTCCATTCCATGCCTTCTGCATTTAATGGTTTCCGTTGAAGACCCAAGTGTAAATTTGATGGATTTTTTTTAATGGTACTTGTTTTATTTTTTCTCACTAGCAGCTTTTACTGTCTTTCATTTCTGTCTTTTTTTTTTTTTTTTTTTTTTTAGCATTTTACTATGTCTACGTATATACTTCTTTTTGCTTATCTTCCTTGGGGATCGTTGAACATCTTGAATTTATAGCTTGATGCATTACATCAGTTTGGATAAGTTCTCTATGTTTTATCTTTAAAAATTGCTTCTTGACCATTCTCTCTCTGCTTCTATGGGAATGAATATATATATACATATGTAGATATGTGTATATATATATATATATATATAAATTCTATACCTCTCTGAAATTTGCATGTTTCTTACCCTATCTATTGTTCATTCTTTTTTCCTTTCCCCACTTTATCCTTATTATGTTCACATGATCCATTTTCAGTTTCACTATTTTTCTCCTCAGCTATTGGTAAGCTGCAAATAAGTCACATCCTGGGCTCTTAATTTAAGTTTATATATTTTTTCTTGAATGCTCATTAGTCCACATTAGTCCATTTCCATGGTCATCAAAGGTCTTCCAAAATTCACTCTTTTTCTCTTATCTCCTTTCAATGCACACTCATTTTGAAGCTGAACTTCAGGGCTATACGCTTCTGACCCATCCTTACTCTTTGGCTGTACTTCTTTTTATTCCCATCCCAAGGTGAGGTGGTTTACCCAGACCACGCTGCGTACTTAGGAGTATGGTCTTCACGCTAATACTGGTCTTTCTAACTGTAAAAGGCTAACAAAAATGTCACACTGCTTCTCAGCTGCTCCTCTTTCCTTTCTGGAACTGTTCTATTCTGCCGGAGGTAGAGTGGACCTAAACACTGGTCTCATTTTCCTGGGCTTTTGTCTTCTTCTGAAACCTGGTCCAGTCATTATTCACTATCTTGTTAGCTTATCTCTGCCTTTAGGAAACTGTTTTTAATATTTATTTTTTTTAAGATTTTATTTATTTATTTGACAGACAGAGATCACAAGTAGGCAGAGAGGCAGGCAGAGAGAGGGGGACACAGTCTCCCTGCGGAGCCGAAAGCCCGATGCGGGGCTCAATCCCAGAACCCTGAGATCATCACCTGAGCTGAAGGCAGAGGCTTTAACCCACTGAGCCACCCAGGTGCCCCTGTTTTCAATATTTAATCCAACTTTTCTAGATGACCTTTTTGGGATAATTGGCCTGGATTATCTAGTCTGCTATAACAAGAAATTTATGGTGGAACTAATCTGCTCTGTTTGGTCCTTCTCTCCAGCTTCCTTTGGCTTCTGAGTGCTGCATGGACTAATCAGTTGGCTTCATGTACGCAATCAGTAAACATACTGGTTTGGGATGGCATAAGTGTGGAGTATTTGCAAGTGTATTTAGTTCAGGGATGTGAAATCGAAGCTAGATAAGAAGGAAAGTAAGGAGCATAGAAAGCTGGTGAATTGGGAGAAATAAAGTGAAGGAGAGTCTGAAGAAAATCTTTAGATTCAGGAGTACAGTCGAAATCACTGAATGGAGTGTTAGGAAGGGAAGTTGCGCCCAGATCTTTGAGTTAGTGCTTTGGAGGTGGAGAAGTTAAAATGCGAAGCGTGATCACAAAAGTGGGTGGCTGGAGTGGAGTAGAGGATTGGATCACTGAAGATGAAGATGAAAAGATCCAAAGTCTAGGCTGCCAAATGGGTTTTCCATATAGCTCGCTGAAACCACCCGGGGTAATGTTAGGGAGGTTAATAGATGCTAGAAACCAGGAGGAAAGTGGGCATATTTGTTTTCCAGACCATGGGTCAGAGTTTAGTAAAGCCTTTAGGAATTTCTTTATTCCTTTAAATGGTCTCCCTCTACCATCCGATGTGGTTCACATTCCCCTGCTGAAAGACTTCTGCATATTTAGTCCATGTTTTTAAAATTAATACATACACTCATGGTGCAGGACCCTGAGTGACTCAACTCTCATTTCTGGTCTTCTCCTTAGTTGGCCTCTTTAGAGGGTTTGTCATAGGATACAGATCTGACCAACGCAGTGTGAGCAGAAATGTGTCATAAAGTGGAAAAACTCTTGCTTTCTTGCCACAAGTACTCTTGTCTTTTTCTTCAGTCTTCCCTTGTGTGTAAGAGCGATGGTTGGAACTGCAACAGCCGTCTTGTGACCATGAAGAAATGCCTTAAAGCCTTAGAGAAATCAGCTGATTCGTAGTTAATTCATAAAAAATGAAGTAGTGCTTACTCCAGACTTCTTGATATGTGAAGTAGTGCTTACTCCAGACTTCTTGATATGTGAAGGGGACTGGGGAAGTGTGGAAATCTGTGTAAGTCACTTTAGCAGACTAAAGTTTCAAAAAAATCCTTAAAATACATAGTAAAGAGCAAAGGCAAACTCAAATATATGAGGTCCTACGAATGAGTTGTTCTCTTCTGATGGTCAAAATTGTGCCCCCAGTCCACACCACACTGTTGAGCTCCCTGACTTCCCCCACATCAAGCAAGATATTACAGATTTCAGGTCAAAAATGCCCAGAATTAAAACCATAGGAATTGATCACATTCTCCTGAGTCTATTCCATGGGTGGTAGCCTATATTTGGAGGATTATGTGTAGTAGAATCTATAGTGCTCACAATCGAATTTATCCCTAACTCTGCTGGTATTTAACACCAGCAGATCACAAGTGCTTATTGGGGAAAAATCCCATCTGAAGTAAAAAAATGTAATTCTAAAGGGATGTCAAAAAGTGAATCAATGTTCCCATTCTTCAGTGATTCTGTGAGTATACCCGGACCAGGCAATCCTGGAGGTTTATTATTATTATTTTTTTAAAATTTGTTTATTTGACAGAGAGCTAGAGAGGGAGCACAAGTAAGCAGAGCGGCAGGGAGAGGGGGAGAGAGAGAAGCAGGCTCTCCGCTGAGCAGGGAGCCCAATGTGGGGCTCGATCCCAGGACCCTGGAATCATGACCCAAGCCGAAGGCAGCCGCTTAACCAACTGAGCCACCCGGGTGCCCCAATCCTGGAGGTTTTTGAGTTTATCTTGAAAAGGTTAATGTGTGATGATAAAATTGAAGAGTTAGAAGCTAGGGAAGGGGTTTCAAACTGCCATCTGAATAACTGAGATGACGCCTTTTTAAAATGTATAAACAGTGGAGAAAAACGAGAGATTATACACATTTCTGTAGGCTACATGAAATGTGACAAGTCAGTCTTGCTAGAAATTTTCCGGAATCAATCATATTTAGAACTGTTGGATTAGGCTTTTGGTGCCTAATTGCAAAAACACAATCCACTTCAACACTAAGTTTTTTCCTTCTGAGTTTGCTTAAATTTTAGCCCAAATTCCAGATGTGTTGGCATATATTCTTATAGTACATGTCTTTGAACATCTTTTTTCTTAAATGTTTTAAGCCGTCACTGAATTTTGTTGTAGTTTATTTCTTTCTGGAAATACTTTGTCACTCCGTATAGAATTATGGCTGGCAAAAGTATTTAAATAAGATAGTTGGTCTTAAGAAATAATTTGGAATCCTCATAGTGCCTTCTAAAAAGATAACAGCATTTGAGTGTGAACAGGGCTTTATTTAGCTATCGATCATCACAAAATATACAGGTGTGTAACCCCTACTGAAAAACTGATTCCTTCCACAAAGTAATAAGATAGCTAAATATAGTATGTACATTCCGACCTATTAGAACCAATATTGAGGTATTATTACTAATGAAATTGTGGCCCAAGTTTTTGTATCGGCGGAGAGCCTCTCATTCTAAAGTCCTGTTTCATCAAGATTTGAAATATAGCTTTCTTAATTATTTCTAAGTATATACTTTGACCAACTGTCAAATTAGAGAAACTTAGTTTTTCAAAGAAGGAAGATACTCTTTCAGAACATGGCCTAGATAATGTTCCCTTACTTTTGTGCTACTTTTCAATTAAATGTCACCATATGCGCCAATTCTGTGATGGAATATTCTTTCCTCTCTGCCTATGATTATGTCCGCACCAGCCACTGGGAGGGGGTGGGGAACAAGACTGAAGTGGCTTTGTGTCTCTAAGGAGACAGCCGGCCTCACACATCTGGAATCAATTAGGGCTGATGTGGGTGGGGGCGGGGCTCATCTGGGAGCCAGTGGTGGGAGCTGGACAGGTGGAGTAAAGGAGTAGCGACCTCCTCTAAACAGAATGAGGATAAGATGGAAACGTCTTCAATAATGGAAATGGATTATCTTTTGAAGATATGATAATGGTAGCTTCCAGTAATAGGTGGGATTTTTTTTTTTCATAACTATATTATTGCTAGATCTAGTCTCCCACTGTGGGGCCTGTGTAGCAACTTCAGTTCATACTAGAGGTCCAGGTGCTAATCTGGGACCTCAGTCATCAGCTGCACTTGTACTCAAGGCCAAGTACTTGAAGGCCAAGTATTGAAGCCTTGGTTGTGACGGGTTTGGACAAGTCCCTGTGGCTGCTTCCCTGTATGTGAAGGTCCTCCCTTGATGGTCTTAATGTCTTATCTGGGATTTCCCTCAAAGCAGACCATTGCAAAGGATTTTCGTGCAAGTTGTGTATGAGAGGACCCCCAAAAGCATAGTGAGAATTTGGAAGTAACCCCAGGGGAAGAGAATAGCCAGTAGAGGGTATGTTAATGAGCAGGTTCTGTCAAGGAAGTGGGGCCTGCTGGGGCCCCTCCAGAAAAGTGCAGAATAAGCCTATAGTTTGCCAATGAGGGTCGCCAGCTGTTGTATGCATCCACCAGCCCTGTCCCTCCCTGCTTGAGCACCACTCCTGCGGCTTTGGCTTTTGGTTTCTGGCTTGTGGCCAGAGAAACCTGGAAGGATGCAGGCAGCTCCTGACCTGAAAAAGAAGGATCTTCAGCAGCCCCCATGTGGAGCAGGGGACGTGGAAGTGTGGCCACCCTCAGTCAGCAGGAGCACGTGACACGAAAGCGGTCCTGTGCCCCGTGGATCAGAGGTTGTGGTTCTGTGCAGGTATTTGTGTGGCTCAGGCGTGGGATCTGGGAAGTCCTGATCCTTCATGGGAGGTGAGCAGTCTGCACAGAGAAGATTTAGCTCTAGAACAGAAATAGCAGTGATGGTGCAGCCAAATCGTGTAGCCCTGGCTTTTGTAATTTGGCTAAGACATCATCCAACTTCCGTAACTTCATGGAAGCCCTTCCTTCCTGCTGCAGCTGAAAATGCAGCCCCTTGTTGCCCAGACATAGAAGTTCCAGCCTAGGTTCATCCGCCCTTTTAAAGAAATATTTATAGTTTGTCATGAGGTGTGTTCTTGCTTGGATGGAACAGAGCTCTTTTAAGATAACACCTGGAAAGACTGGCAAGAAAACATTTCTTACAGAAAATGTTAGCTGTGGATTTTATGATCTCTGTCTTGATCATGTCAAGGTGAAGAATGCTTTTCTGCGAGTTAAACTGCTTCTTTTAACCAAGGCTGTCTATACTCACGGGCTTGCATGTGTATACAACTTCAAGGTCAAACCATGGTAAGTTTCTACATGTGTATCCACATATGTTGAGAGATCAGTGTTCAAAAGATGGAGGATTAATCTGGGTCCCCAATGAACGTGAGCATTTGGACAAGCATTTTTTTTTTTCAGCATTGACTGAGCTGCTTGGAGATGCTGAGACATTTCTCCCATGCACACGTGCACACACACTCATACTTACAAAGCGTTAGGTGAATCTGATGTCTAAATTCCTTTTGAGTTCAAAGTACTTGATATTTCTAGCTAAGATGCCATTTCTGAGGCCATCGTGAGCACAGAGCTCTTTGGTAATTGGCTCCAGGTCACAAGGGGAGGGAATTCATACACTGTGGGTGTGATAAGCCAGCTGGCCATTTTTTCCAGGTTTACAGAAAGGTGGTATCCTAAGGGGACTGAGGGTGTGTGCAGGAACAGCATGAGAGAGATCATTGTTAGGACCTCTTCCCAACTGGGTTCAGTGACCCCACAAATCAGTACCTTAAAATGGGACTTGGTGGCAATATTTATTGACACCATGGAGATGAGCGCACACTACACATCAGTACCACAGTCCTGCCCCGCTTGTCCCCCACTGATAACCATGGACCCAGATCCTACTGGGGTTGGCCCTTGGCTGTTCCACAGGCAATAGCAGGCCCCTTCTGTGAACACTGCTCTGATCCCAGGCATGTAATCACTGCTGCTCCGATCCTTGATGGAGGAGGATCAAGGGGGCCCTAGCTCATGCCTTGACTGGACAGTGCATGGCAGGCAGTGTGGGGTTCCCAACCGGCATGGCATTCTAGGTGAGGCACACCCCAGAGCAGACGCAAACATGGTCTTGTCAGCAATGTGAGCTTCTTGGCAGCTGGGCACACAGGGTAGGATTTCCACTTGCAGACTCGTAGTGTTTGCCAAGCATCACCTGTCAGTCTTGTACCAGCCCTCTTATTTACAAAGATACTTGAGATATCCACCATACCCATGTACTGGGTGAACTGGGGAACAGTGATAGACCCAGGCGCCCTTACATAGCCCACCTGGATGGGATTGGCTCCCAGTCTGCTCAGCTGTAAAGTGACTCTCTAAACTGGGTTGTGGAAGGTCTGCCATCAGCTCTGTTACCAGGGGTTGATTTAATTACCCTCTTTTTAAAATATGATTTATTTTTTATTAACATATAATGTATTATTAGCCCCAGGGGTACAGGTCTGAGAATCGCCAGCTTTACACACTTCACAGCACTCACCATAGCACATCCCCTCCCCAATGTCCATAACCCATCACCCTCTCCCTACCACCCCGCCCCCGGCCACCCTCAGTTTGTTTTGTGAGATTAAGAGTCTCTTATGGTTTGTCTCCCTCCCGATCCCATCTTATTTCATTTTTTCCTTCCCTAACCCCCAGAGGGTAAGTTGCCTTATTTTACCCATCACTTATGGGACAGGAAAATAGTATGGCCTCTGCCTTCTTAAAGAGAACAGGAAGAGAGAAACTCAACACAGGTCAGATTTCAAAGTTCTCAGGGGTAAGAATTTGGAGAAAAGTCTGCAGAACTCCCTGTGCTTCTTAGATTCTAAGGAGACCTGCATTTTATCACCAAGGCCTTGTCTACAGGGACTTGGGGTGCGCCCTCAAAGTAGATGGGGTGAGTTCCTCATCCTAGCTGGATCCATATTTTAATTAGCTATGGTAATGAAACAAAGGGATAACGGTAAGGCCTAGATAATTTAACAACCAGAAACCTACCCTTAACCACAGCCTTCCACTCTCCAACTGTGATCCACATTTCAGTCAGGGCTTAAATATGGAGTAACTCATGAGCATGGTAAGAACTCAGGATTGGATAGCAAGAAAAGCAAGGCCCTAGCTAACTGACCATCAGAAATTCTCCTGTTCCTCATCAGATGAACCCCTGTTCTGTAGCATTACTTTGCACCCCACCTTTCTGCGATAGTTTAATTGGTTTCTTGAGGTACAGCAGTCAGCCTCTCACAACCTACAAGTAAAATGGCAGCAGTGGTGGGGGTGGGGCGGGGGGATGGTAGAGGCGGGGAAGATTAAGAGCAAGACAGAAGTTTTTGGACCAACTGCTTTTATTGCTTCCAGAAGGTAGGACCGAAAACATCTGACTCATCAGGCTGGGTCTATGAGTCAAAGGGTCAAGTTAAAATATTTGGCTCAAATAATGTATAGTGAGTTCATTTTTCCTGTGGGCTATGGGTCTTCAAGACGATGATGCAGATGGACACAGGTCCCAGAGGCACAGAGTGAAGGGTGCTGGGGACTGGCTGACACCCCATTTCCTCAGAAGGAAGGTTGTGGGGACTGATCCCTCCAGGCCTTGTACTAAATGCTAGTCCCCTGTCACACTAACCCTTAATAGGAAGATCTAGAGAGGGGACACCATCTACCGGAAATGGTCTCTAAAGCATGTTAAGAATAGGAGAGTCTTACCCAAAGGCTTTTAACTGAAAACACTTGGTAAAGTATTTGGAAGGAACAGTATTTTGAAAAAACACAAAATTCCATAAGCAAAGGCCAGGCAGCTAGTTAGAAAGACGTGGTTAGTTAAGTAGCAGGAACAGATTTTGCTTTTGTTATGGTTCTCAAGTCCCTACCTATGTAAGAGCTGATTTTCTAGAACAATTGGCCATCATCACCCTAACTTCACAATGCTGCTAGAGAGAGAAAAGTTAGTTTTTAGCTGATCTCAAAAGCTTTGGTGTTGGTTTCTAAAAGTCACAGCCCCAAAGGACACCTATAGCTCCTTTTCCCTGTGCAGATGACGGTTCATGATGGCTGTTGAAGTAGGAATAGTTCTGAGCCAAGCCCTTGCCTCTTTCAGCCAGTTAATCATTCCTTCTTAGATCATCACAGGTTGAAGGCAAGCAGCTCTCATTCTTTAGTGAGCAGCTATTAAAATTTGTATTTACAGTTGGTTAGGTCACATTTTAAAAAATTGGGGAAAAAATGCCGCCAGTACAAATACCTCCACTGAAGATTAAAATCTGGTTATATATAGAAGGGAAAAAATTTTTTTTTCATGTTTGCTTAGAGACTCCTAAACCTATCTACTTGAGCAATGCATGTGCAGTATAAAGTATTTTAGGAAAGGAAAAATTTATTCTGATAGTCCCTAGAATTAAAAAAAAAAAAAATTCTAGAAGAGGCTGAGGCAACTTTGAGAAGCAAAACTCAAGAATGAAGAATACTGTAGTACAAAATTATGGCCAAAAATACTGTATTTTTAACCAGCAAGATCATTGGGGCATTATTATACAACATTAGGTGTTTTTTGCAAAACTAGTTCCCATCCCCAAACAATAGACAATACATGCATTTGAATGACATTTTAAGAACAGTAAATATGATTCTTTTAAATACTGCAAGTTAAAAATGTTTTCTGACAAAACTCCCTAAATACATAGGTCTAGTGAGGGTTTCCAACATGATGACAGGTGAGGAATCCAGCAAGAAGTTGTATTTAGAGTTCTTTGAGGAAAATAAATCTACCAAAAACACGTGTTTCGGTCCACATAACCTGAACGTTACACGGCAATTTGCCATCTTTCTTCCTAGACTTGAAAATATCCTAGAAAGAATATTTTCCTCCCTGTTTTTGTATTCATTTGTTTTTTCCTATCTACCAAAGCATCTATGAAAGTCAGAACTGCTTTATCCAAGTAAGGTCCAATTTAGCCCAATAGATGTTTTCATAACATGGAAAGGTCCTTTACTATTGGGTTGGAATCATATGGGAAAATGGAAGATACATGATCGATAGGGAGGTAAGAAGGAAATTAATATTTGAGCACCTACTATGTGCTAGGTGTATATGCATACTTTGAACAGATGATTCTAGAGGCAAGGGTATTACCGATGTGATGAACACTGGGTGTTCTACGCAACTGATGAATTACTGAATGCTACATCTGAAACTAACGATGTACTATATGTTGGCTAATTGAATTTAAATAATAAAAAGAAGAGTATCCCATGAAATATTTGGGATGTATTTATATATCTTTAAAAAAAGGTCACTGGAAGTTGGGAAGACAGCAATGAATGGGTGGTTACTCTTGTGAGGGAAAAACAAATGACAAGTTTAGACTCTGTACTAGGTGTCTACTAAACAGCAGGTGTCTGGCTCCAAAAATCTCTTAACTAATCATATACAACTAAGTCCTTTCTTTTCCTAATTCGATGGAACCAAAATGAAATGCCAAACACATCGTTACCAGGACAGACCTATTAACGCTACATATGCTGGAAATATGTGGAGATAGATAAACATACAATACTACAAGTCTTAATTTTTGTGTGTTTCTAACCAAAGAGAGATCTTTGGAAGAAAATAGTAATGTATACCAAGCACACCTTGTTTGTATCAACTGAGATGTTGTCAATTACCAATTAAGTGGTTTTACACCCTTATTTAATTTTAAGAAGAGCAGCAATATACATTACAATACTTGGGTACACTTTATTTTGATACGGGTTAACATTCTTCTATATTTCATTTCATTCATTTTTTTTTTTTTTGAGAAACTGAAAACAAAGGGAAATTGAGGGTAATTTTGAAGGTTATTTCCAACCACTATCTGAGTCTTGCAGTATCTCATTATACAGCCCTTTCTTCCCATTATTATTATTATTTTTTGCAAATAAGTCATTTGACCCAAATCCAGCATAAATAGCTTTTTACCAATGCCTAACTTAAGACAACTAAAATTTACAATCATGTGGCAGTATAAATTTTAAAATTACAGTTCATACACCTTGACAGTCAAGATAGTCTAAAGTACAAAAAGTAAATTGTCCTTTAGCTGAATTACCTTTTTTTTTTTTTTTTTTTAATAGTAGGCTTGCTAGTTAATCCACACACACACAAAAAATACAAGTTTCAGGTGTTCTTCGAATACCTTTTGTAGGTGTCATATGCTAGTAAACAACATATGCAGGTTCCTAAGATTTTTTTTTCCCAGTATTTATGACATTCAACAGAGCTCTTTATATGAAAATGTCTTTAAAAACAAAACAAAACAAAACCAAAAAAAAAAAAAAAACGTCGAGGGGATTTATTGACTTTTGAATAGGTGTGTTATTTCCCTTTGTTTCAGATATGAGGCACAAACTTCTGAATTTAAGCTCTGTAAGGCATAGTACAAACCTCCAATTTACAAGTGAGGAATTCTCTGTGGGTTTAGAACTGCCATGTCACGCGAAAGAGGGAAAATTATCTGTAAACTGGTACACTGCAATGTGTTGAGTGAGTCATGAAATGGCTGCTTGCCTTGGTATGCTGAAGAAAGGTTTTTGTGTTTGTGTTTTTCTTTTTGAATAAGACATGCCCAAGTCACCAAACACTCGCCACGGGCCTCCATGACCTGGAGCATGAAGGCGAGGAGTCCAGTGGCACACGCTTCTAACGCTTGCAATCACAATATAATAGAAAGCATGAGTAAACTTTTTTGTTTTTATACAAAACTGAGAAGAACCCCTTCCCGCCCCTGGCCCCTTCAGTAAAACCCCAAAGAAACAGAAAAGAAAATCCTTTAGCTTCCATGGACTAGTGTGGATACAATTAGGTTTCCATGCGTCACTGCAGCTAGGGTGATCAATTTCTTCCTTTCTCAACAGAAAGGGATCCTGTCATGCACCCTACAGCAAACAGTGAAGCCACAAACCTCAGTTCTGCATAGCAATTCTATCCCAATTTCATAAAGACAAATAGAACAATCTTTCCCTGTTTGCTCATCTTCTTCGAGCTTTGAGATCATGTTTAATCGACTACATCTACTATAGCTCTAGTAAATAGAATATCTTGATTCCCTAAAACTGTAACACTTATGATCTTGTGATGAGGTTTTCTCTATACACACTGTAGGCCTTCAAATGTTATTGTTGACTTTTTTTTTCTTTTTTTTGTTTTTTTTCTTTATTCGTTTTTTCCCCTTTTTTTCTTTTTCTTTTTTTTCTTTTTTTTTTTTCGTGTTTTTTTTTGTTTTTTGTTTTTTTTTCTTTTTTTTGCTGCACCAAATTTAAGATTGCCCTTTTGGGCAAGCAGTGGTCTCTAGCTGTTAAAACATTTCCTTAGTGGATCACAATAGCTTCTAAAACTGCCTTTCTAATAAAGGCCATCAGAGAGGTAATACTAAACTGTGCATTTGCCAAATAAGAATATGAATTGTATAAAAGCTCATATTCCAATCCTAGGTCAAATGGCAAAAGTTCTACAAAGTTGGTTTCCATGTTTGTATAAAAGCTCCGACTGATTTTATGTATTTTGCTATGAAATTACCTTTGGGTCTTACCAGTATACCTCTACTCAGGAATGTGCAAATGATTTTATACAGCACGATGCTAGTACCGCTCTGTACGATAGTAAGATTTTTTTTTTCTTTTCTAAATGGAAAAAGAAAATATCCCTAGTCAGAAATAAACTGACAAATTTACATTCTCCTCTCTTAAAAAAGTAAATAAAATAACATTATTCAAAATGTGAATTAGCTATAAGACATACAATTACATAGATACATATCAATACAGCACATTCAATCTGCCAAAAAATTAATGATTACAAAGCCAGTATGGACGCTGCAATATCAAGAGATGTATGTACAATGATGAGAGCATTCAGAATTGCACTATACCTACAGGCAGTCGGGTTCTTAATTAAATTACAGGTGCTTTCTGAGCAAAGTGAAAAGGTAACCTGCGTTGTTTGTGGCTGGGGGAGTAAAGAAGAACATTCCACCACTTAGGAACTCCTTGGACTCCTCTCATAAGCCATGCGCTTTCTCTCTTCCCTTTGTTGTCTCCCAAAGAGTGATTGATAGGGAAGTTTAGACTTGGGCCAAACAGTATGATACTTAAAGTAAGACCAGTGTCGTGGCCTAATTCCTACTCCCTAGCAGGTTTAAAACAATCCCGATTTATTTCCTTAAACCCTATTTCAACTCCAGCTCACCAATACATGTGCTGTGTTTTTGTTTTTTTTTCTTTGCATTTGTTGATAAATTGCACATAGAGAACTCCTAATATCTCTTCTAGTAGGTTCAGTTACATAAATACATGTTCTATAGAACACTGACAAGCTACTCTGGAGTCCACAAGTCTTCCTTAGGTTCAACTTAACCAGTGACCAGTTTAGAAAGATCCCAAAGGTGATAAACCAGCAGGAAGTAAAGGTTTTGCAAATCAGAGGCGTCAGAATACTCAACCAATGTTCTTGGCAGACCTACTTGACCTTTAAGAACATAAAGAGTAACACTGGCTTTAAGTGACGAGATAGCAGATTTCGTGATCTATCACAAAGACACTGGGTTACATTGCCGATCTGGACACACAACATGGAATGGACACTGAACAATGTGATCTCACAGCAAAGAAAAGAATGGACCATGCCAAACAAATTTACAGTTACCGATGGTTTGGTGTTTCGGGGTTGTTCTCAGCCAATTACATTAGGACTCAGTCTTACTCTCTTCCATTTTAAGCTACTGGCTTTTATCTTTTACATTTTCACCATTTTCCTTTTATAAAAAGCCAGCTTTGGCAACACACACCCATAATAAATTCTGGCCCAAACACCAAGGGGGAATAAAGGGAGGAAAAACCTGAACCAAGAGGGGGAGAAACCAAGAACAACCTAAGAAAAAGATTCTGGGTAGCAGCCTTTGGGGTAATGTAGTGTCTGTTGGCATATACATATTTTTTGGCATCTGCAATTTAAAGAGCGGGGTAAAAAAAAAGGGTGGGTAGAAGGACCATGGCACATGGCATTTAAAAAAACAAAAACTGTGTGTCTCTGTTCTTGCCTTACTGACTTGTGCATCTCTCTCTGAGCGACCAAGCTATGGCTGAAGGTAGAAATCCAAAAGAAATGACACTTAACCGTAAGATGGGCATCCGTCATCCTAGCCCAAAGTGAGGCAAGACAATATATTTATATAAAACAACTCTGTATGTGTATCCAGGGCCATACAGTGAACACCACAGTATTCATATTTAGAATCCTTCAGCAAAACTACGAACATTGAAATTAAGCTGATGTCAATGGCTTAAATCAAATGATGCTGTCCTGACTGTATCATTTGGGAGAAAAACTTGACCAGAATGGGACTAAGGTAAAGGCCATTGTAACCAGGGAAAAATCGGGGTGGGGTGGGGCGGTGGGGATGGGTTAGCGGAAGGGCAATCAGCTTTGTTTTGCTCAATAGAAAAGAAAAAAAAAGAAAGAAACAACCCTTATCTGGGCGAGTGCATGACGAGGATTTAAAATACATCGAGTCACAAGGTTTTGCCTAAAAAAAAAAAAGAGAGAGAGGAAATGTGCTGGGACTGTACTTCAGCATCCTGTGTTTCCTCTGAATAGTTTAAATAAAATCATAATATTTACTACAAACTCTGTGGACGCGTTCACACAGAGTCCGGGACGGCAATAAATTAGTATTATGCAAATTGTTTTCCACAGAAATACAGTCCCTCTTGTACAGCTTCAATAGCCCACCAGGGAAGGGAAGGGCGGTGTCGAGGAGGCACAATTAGACCAGGTTGTACTCCTTCAGGTTCAACTGGAGGATGGTGTCCTTGACGGCAGCAAAGACAAAGCGGATGTTCTCGGTGTCTGTGGCGCACGTGAAGTGGGAGTAGATAATTTTATCACTGTCTGGGTTCAGGTCCACGAACATCTTCAGGATGAATTCTCGAGCTGCCTGGGCATCTCTCTGCGGTCCTGTTGGCCAAGGGAGAGGGAAGGTTCATCAGCTGATGTGTTAATGCCTTCGCTCAATAAGGGTTTACAGGGTCACTAAAGATGGTGTGAAGAGGACAGCCGCATGGTACTGTGTCATATGGTTCTTCTCTGGCCCGGTCTCTGCCAATCCCTCTGTCTAGCTTCTAGACGCCGGTGTTGCCGAGCACACCACACTGACGTGGCCTTCAATGTATCACGTGTGGTGATGAGAAAGACTGGCTTTAGATTTTCTTAGCTTTATTCAGGCTCTCTTCCAGGCCAAACACTGTCCTAGATGCCTTGAAATAGGACTGTGATCTATTGACCGACTGACTGTGATCTATTGAGGATATGTTTAAAAACTTAGTTAATAATTTTGCAATTAAGTCTTACACCAAAACCACAGGCAGCTAAACTGGACCTCACAAAACAAAACTTTTGTGCATCAAAATTGTGTATCACTATCGACAGTGAAGAGACAACTTACAGAATGTGTAGAATACTGGCTAATCCCGTACCTCCTACGAGGTTAGTATTCAGAAACTAGAACTCCTCCAACTCAGCAACAGCAAGGGGATCTGATTAAAAAAATAGGCAAAGGGCTTGAAGACACATGTCTCCAAAGTTCTACAATAGGCCCATAAGCACATCCAGAGAGGCTCAGCATCCCATGTCACTGGGAAATGCAAATCCAAACCACAATGAGATACCACTTCCTATCTACCAGAGGGGCTAGCTCAGAAAAAGGTAGAAAATCAGTGTGGGCAAGGATGCAGAAAAATTGAAACCCTCATGCATTGTGGGTGAGAATGTACAATGGTGTAGCCGCTGCGGAAAACAGGTGAATAGTTCCCCCCAAATCTCAACACAGTATTACTGTATGACCCAGCCACTGTATTCCTAGGTATATATCCAAAGGAAGTGAAAGCAGGGACTCCAAAAGTGACCTGGACAATGAGTTTCACTGCTGTAGTATTCGCAACAGCTAACAGGTGGAAACGACCCAAGCGGTCATCAACAAAGAACAGAGGAACGGATAAACAAGAGGTTGGAGATACACAACAGAATAGTAGTGAGCCACAGAAAAGTTGGCACAACATGCATGAACCTTGAAAACATGATGCTAAGTAAAACGGGCCAGACAAGAGAACAAATGTAGGACTGCACTGAGACGAGGCTCCTAGGATAGGCCAATCAAAAGAGACAAACCACATTAGAGGTTACTGAGAGGTGGGGGCGGGAGAAATGAGGAGCTACTGCTTAATGGTTAGAGAATTTCTGTTTGGGGTGATCAAAAGTCCTGGGAAGAGGGATGGTTGCATTAATGTCACTGAACTGCATAGTTTTTAAAACAGTTACAATGACAAACTTTGTTACATATTTTACTATAATTTTAAAATTTACCAAAAGGCACTGAACTGTGTGCTTTAAATGGGTGAATTACATGGTTATGTGAGTTATAGGTCATTAGAGTTGTTTTAAAAACCTATTTAACAGGTTCTGATGAATGTACTGATGTCATCCTGAAATGAATGTTAATTAGTGATATCGAAACACTGTATCAAGTACTGAGCATCTATGTTTTAGTCTTCGAGGCTCTCTTAGAAGCACATTGGCATTTTTTTCTGGTGAGTTCCGCCAAAGAAAGATGGCGGTCATGTTATATAACCTTCTCCTCCTCTGCTTCCTTCTGTCTGACAAGACACTCACGGGATCTACGGCTTCTATCAATATATTTTTTTTCTATCAATATTCTTGTTATCTATTGTGTAGGATAAAGAAATATTTGAAAACTCAACTGAGGGCTTGACTATCACTTCTAACAAAAGGAATCATGATTTTTTGACAGCCAACTTGAAGACATCAAGCCATCCTTACTGTAAGTTGGGGATTATCCCCATAAGCTTCTATCTAACTCTGCCAATAGGAAGGAGGAGAGAGCCATAAAGACACAGTTAACAAAGGTGATGTTTCAATTTTCGACTGCAGTGACCAGAATTGAAATCCTTGTTGGCAATTAAGAAGGCAGCATCACAATGAAAATACCATACAAAGACCATGATAGTGTCTCCTCTTTCTCGATGTGCTATTAATTCACTAATTTCACAGCAGTAATAATATTTAAAACCAGGACTAACAGGTTGTTGGGGTTGGAGCAGCTTCTTATTTTCATAAAGGAACTTGATTTTAGTATTTACTCAATTTGAGGGGAAAAGGTCCCTTTTTACTTAAACCCTAAAGAATATCAGAGTTAGACCCAACCAAGTTCAGCGAAGAACACTTGCAGTGTGTTTAGTTTTTAAGCATAAATTATGTGATTTGAATAAACATAAACTACAAAGAAATCATTCTAGCCATCTTAGCAGGCACACAATTCCACAGCCTCTAGGAACAATTCTGCAATTCACGTCCATGTGGAAACGGTAATTTCTCTTCCGGAAGAAAAATACAGAAATGGCATTCATTATGATTAAGACCTTCTAAGTGCAGAAATGTGGAAGTGTGAAATTCATAATACTATAAACATGTTTGTTATAAAAACATTGCTGCAGAGTCGGCCTAGAATTTTTTTAGTTGTAGCTCATCTTACAAGGGCTTTGTATGAAATGACAGCTGTGTTTGCTTTGTGAATAAGTGTCTTTTTTTTCTTTCTCCATGGCTAAGTTGCCTCTGTGTGTTATGTAGTAAAAAAAAAAAAAAAAAAAAAAAGAAAGAAAGAAACCAAAAACCCCATATGTTCACAGTTTCAGACCTTTGCCATGCATGCACATCTGGCGAAAGGAAAATGCTCACAGTAATGGGGAATCTGGGAAATTTACTGGATGAAGGAGAGAGGGAAAGAGATTGGAAGGATGTGGCAAAAAGGAAAAAACAAAAAACAAAAAACAAAACCCTAAACATCTATCACAGAGAAGAAGTCTTGTGCTATAGAGAAGTCAAGCCCAGGGGTGGTGTGCTGTGGGTGCTGTACTGAGTAGCTTGAGTCTCCGTGGCTTTGCTCTGTGGGGCAGGTGGTGCTGTATTTAGCCCCTGTTGTCTTGTATGCAAGCCCATCATGAAAACCTGCTGGCCTAGAGTGGGGGGCCATGTACGATGCGGCGTGTCATTTCCTATTTGTTGGTTCTCACGGGACTCTGAGATAAATGAACAGTCTAGAGGCATAAGGCAAACACGTAAGGTTACAGGTAAGCCAGATGTTTTGTGCCCATCTTCTACAGGTTGATCTTGTGTTTAAAGACTGGCGCGTTGTTGCTGGAAACCAAACTGGCCACCCACAAAGTTCCTTCTAAAGTTTCCTCAGGAAGAGTGAGGGACACAGTCTCTGCATTGATAACTTAGCGGTGGACCAGTGGTCAATAAAAAAGCATAAATATGGAAAAGACTGTTTAGGCTAGGGAAGTAGTTGTTTTTGAAGGAAGAACAAAGCACAAAGGAAAATGTCCTTGGATAGGGGACAGGAGCACGTTGCTAACAAACGATGGAGAGTACTGTTTCTAATACCCTACAGCATCCCCAAGTGTTTCTGTTTCCATCCAGCAAACTTTAGAACCTAGACATGTTTGAGAAGGGAAACTGAGTTCATGAAAGATGTAACCCCTCCCGTCCTGGGAGCCGGCACTGTACCAGATGCGTGTGGGATGAAAAGATGAGAAAAACTCCTTCCTTGAGGTGTTTGTATCTTCACAGAAAGCTATGAAGCTGAACGGAATATTTGCTTCTTGAAGTAATCACCTTTCTGAGGGAGGTTTTAGAAGTACAGGAACCTCGAACTGGTACCCACTGCAGATCCTATGTGGATAATGTTGCAAACGTACATCTTTAGAAGGAGTACTTCGGGTTTGTGCTCTTCTATGTGCCAGATCCCATGCTAGGGACTTACATAGGATTCTACTGAATTCTTTTCTACTTAAGAAGAAACTGAAAAGTTGAACAGACTCGTCTATGCCAACAATGCCCATAAGTGGCAGAGCTGGAGCTTGGTGACACTCACAGCTGTCCTCTCAACTACCGTTCATCTGCATCTGGGTTTGGCACACTTTCTCTGGAAAGGACCGGAGAGTAAGGTTGGTTCTGGGGCAATATGGCGACACTGGAAGGCCCTAAACTCCCCTCCTCCAGGAGACCCCCTATGCACACCTACTGTTAGAGCAAATCCTCTTGAAGAATGGAGGGCTGACTGTACAGGTTCAGCACGACAACACAGGGAGAGAACACATAAAGAATGGCAAGAGAGAGGAACACACAGGGATGGGGGGAGCCCCACCCCAATGCTACCAGCTGTGGCAGAGAGGGACAGTACTGAGGGACTGTGAGCAGATCCATCTGTCCATGGGCACAGAAAAAATGCTGAGGGTTGCAAGGGCAACTAGAATGTAAGGGACCAGTCTTCAAACCTGCCAAAAGTTGGAGGAGGGAGCTGCTGGAATTCTCTCCTGGTCAGAGGGGCTGGTAGATGCTACGGTTGATGTACCCCTCCGCCTTGATGGGAGTAGGCTGTGGGTGCCCTAGCTGGCCTGCTGCCTCAGGGAGCCCTGGGCCCCTAGCCCATATCACCTCCTCTGCCCTCCCACCAAGGTGGCCCCAGCACCATGCACACTGTGACCTGCTGGTCAGTCCTCACTACAGCTTTAGCGATCCCACCAAGAGAACATGGGTGCAAAGCACACCGTAATGTTCCAGGCTCCTACCATGTTGGCTTGATAGCAGCCATGCCAGGCACCCGTGGGATGCCCTGAGATGTGTACCCCGACTCGGGCCCAGCTACCCTGGGCGGACTACCCTGGGACACCCTGGCTTGTACTTACTTGAACTTCAACCATCCTCGCAGAGCATCCTCTGAATCGAGAGCCCTGGGACCACCCCTTGTGGTTAGAGCCTTAGGACCCCTGGCTTGCATGTACTTCATCTTCAGTTATCCTGCCTGGGGTATATTGGCTTGTGTCTACTCCAGATTTAACTGTCCTGCCAACACTCCCTCAGCATGGAGAGCCCTGGGATCCCCGAGCTTGAACTCAATTCAGAACTCAGTATTCTGCCAAGGTGCTACCTGTCAGAGCCCCAGGACTCAGGACTGCCCCAGCCCATGCCCATTTCCGCTCCAGCCATCCGAGCAGGGCAACCCCAGTATGGAGTGCTCTGGGATTCCCCAGTCCATGCCGGCCACAGCTCTGGCCAAAGTGACCAGACATACACAGTCTACACGGGGAACAACCATGCAGGAGACTATTCCGTCAAGTTTAGGAGAAGGAGCCGTTCTGCCTACTTCTTAGAAACAAATGCAGAAAGTCAAGCAAAATGAGCAGACAGAGGAGAATGCTCCAAACAACGGAACAAGACAAACCTCAGAAAAAAATGAAAACAGATAAGCAATACCCCCGATAGATTTTAATGGTCATGCAGATGCTCACTGGCTTGGAGAGAAGAGTGGAGGAACTCAGAACTTCAATAATGAGATAGAAAATGTATTTTTAAAATATCAGAACTGAAGAATATAATAACTGAAATGAAGAATACACTCGAGGGAATCAATAGTAAATAAATGTGTGCAGAAATGCAAAATAACAAGAAGGAATACACGGTCGATGGAAAATACACAAACTGAATGGTTAAAAAAAAAATTTTTTTTTTAAAGATTTTATTTATTTATCTGACAGAGATCCCAAGTAGGCAGAGAGGCAGACAGAGAGAAAGGAGGAAGCAGGCTCCCCGCTGGGCAGGGAGCCTGATGTGGGGCTCGATCCCAGGACCCTGGGATCATGACCTAAGCTGAAAGCAGAGGCTTTAACCCACTGAGCCACCCAGGCGCACCCCCCCCCACCCCAAAAATTGTTTTTAAAGGAGGATGAGTTAAAGGATCTCTTGGATAACCTTACGCAAACATCTGCATTACAGGGCACCAGAAAGAGAACAGAGAAAGGCAGAAAAGTTAGTCAAAGAAGTAACAGCTGAAAAGTTCCTCCACATAAGGAAAAAACCAGACCGTTTAGGTGCAGAAAGCACAGACAGTCCCAAACAGGATGAGGCCCACAGACACAACAGGTAAAGAGAATTTTAAAAAGCAGTAAGGGAAGCAAAAAGTCATGGAAAGGTAACGCCTTAAGTCTCTCAGCTGACTTCTCAGCAAAAATATGGCAGGTCGGAAGAAAGGGGGGTGCCAGCTCCACGGTGCTAAAAGGGAAACAAAAACCCCTGCCATCAACAAGACTACTTGGTGAGGTGATCCTTCAGAATTGAAGGAGGGATACTGAGTTTCCTAGATAAAGGAATTCTTACAAGAAATGTTAAGAGTGACTTCTTGAAGTGGGAAAGGCTATAGTTGGAAGATGATTAGAAATTTAAAGATGTAAAATGGGATAACACATAATACATAAGTGGGAGTAAAAAAGTTCTTCTGGAACATATTCAAACATCAGCAACTGTCGGCTAGACAGACTGCTATATACTCAGGATGTTATATACGAACCTCATGGTAACTGCAAGCATAAAACCTTTCATATGGATACACTAAAAAGAAGAAAGCCAAGCATAACATTACAGAAAGTCATGAATCACAGAGCAAAAGCAGAAGAAAGGAACCGAGAATGATGAAATGTAACAAAATGGCCGTAACTACAGAGCTATCAACAATTATTTTAAATGTAAATGACCTAAATGATCCACCAAAAGACATAGGAGGCAGAACAGATTAAAAAAAAACCAGGGCCCTCTAAATGCTGCCTATAAGAGACTCCCTTCAGAACTAAAGACACATACAGACTGCATGTCTAAGGATAGATACAAATATTCCCTACAAATGAGAGTGAAAAAAACGCTGGGCTACCAATACTTGTATCAGACAAAACAGACTTTAAAACAGACTGTAACAAGAGACGAGAGCATTACATAATGAAGGGGTTAATCCGTCAAGAAGGTAAAACAATTGTACATATTTATACCTAATACTGGAGCAGCTAAATATAGAAAGTAAATATTAATGATACAAGGAGAGAAACTGACAGTAATACAATAATACTAAGGGACTTTGAAACCTACTTACATTAATGGATACATGATCCAGGCAGAAAATCAAGAAGGAAACCATGTTTTTGAATGGTACCTTAGACCAGATGTATACAGAAATATATGTATGTTTAGATACATTCAGAAATCTATCCAAAAACAACAAAATACATATTGTTTTCAAATGCACATGAGACATTCTCCAGGAGAGATCACAAAACAAGTTGCAATAAATTTAAGACTGGAATTATATCATGCATCTGACCATGATGATATAAAACTAGAAATCAGTAATCAAAAAGAAAATGGAAAAAACAAACATGTAGAGGCCAAACAATATGGTACTAAACAATCAATGGGTCAATAAAAAATTCTGAGAAGAAATGAAAAAAATATATGAAGACAAATGAAAACACAAAGGGCCAGAATCTTTGATATGCAGCAGCAAAAGCCGTTTCCCAGCAAAAGCAGGGAGATTAACAATGATACAGACCTACTGCAAGAACTGAAAATCTCAAACAATCTAACATTACAACTACAGGAACTAGAAAAAGAACAAAACCCAAATGTAGTAGAAGGAAGGCCATAATAAAATAAAGATCAGATCGGAAGTAAACAAAACAGACTAAAAAATAGAATAGATCAATGAAACCAAGAGCAGGTATTTTGAAAAGATAAACAAAATTATAAACCTTTAGTCAAACTCCTTAAGAAAGAGAAGTAACAACCAACTACAGAAATACAAGGGATTATAAGAGACTACTACAAAAAATTATATGCTGACAAACTGGATAGCCTATAAGAAATGGATATATCTTCTAAAACTGAATCCGGAAGAAACAGAAAATCTGAACAGATCAATTACTAGTAACAGAATGGAATTGGTAATCAGCTCCCAACAAACCAAAAGTCTAGTACCAAATGGCTACACAGGTGAATTCTACCAAACATTAAAAAAATACCTATTCCAAATCCTCTGTATTAATCTATTATAAAACCAGAAGAGGGGCACCTGGGTGGTTCAGTTGGTTGGGCGACTGCCTTCAGCTCAGGTCATGATCCTGGAGTCCTGGGATCGAGTCTCCCATCGGGCTTTCTGCTCAGTGGGGAGTCTGCTTCTCCCTCTGACCCTGTCCCCTCTCATGCTCTCTCTGTCACTCTCTCAAGTAAACAAAATCTTTAAAAAAAAAAAAAAATAGGAGAAGGAAAGCTTACAACGCCAGCATTATCTTCCTACCCAAACCAAAGTCACTACAACAAACCCCCTACAGGCCAACATCTCTGATGAACTTAGATGCAAAAACTAACAAAATATTAGCAAATCACATTCAACAATACAGTACAAGGATCATTCCCCATGGTAACATGAGATCCATTCAGATCCATTCCAGGGATCCAAAGTGGTTCAATATTCACAAATCAATCAATGTGATACATCCTATTGATAAAATGAAAGATAAGAACCATATGACCATCTCAAAAGATGCAGCAAAACCATTTGACAAAATTCAACATCTGTTCACGATGAAAACCCTCAACAAAGTAGGCTTAGAGGGTATGTATCTCAACATAATAAAGGCCACACAGGAAAAACCCACAGCTAACCTCATACTCAATGGGAAAAAACTCTTTCGCCAAGATCAGGAGGTCTACTCTCACTACTTTTATTCAATATAGTACTGCAAGTGCAAGTAACAGCACTGGATGGCTACAAGAAAAGGGAATAAAAGACATGTAAATTAGTAAGGAAGAGGTTCAACTATTATTACTTGTCCAGTGCATTTCTTTTTTCTTTTTTTTCTTTTTTAAGATTTTATTTATTTATTTGACAGAGAACTAAGAGAGAGGAACAGAAGCAGGCTTCCTGCTGAGCAGGGAACCAGATGTGGGGCTCCATCCCAGGCTCCTGGGATCATGACCTGAGCTGAAGGCAGATACGTAACGACCGAGCCACCCAAGCGCCCCTGTCCAGTGCATTTCTATACACAGAAAAACCGTACAGACTCCACCAAAACATTACTAGAATTAATAAGTAAAGCTGCAGGATACAGAAGTAGTACACACACATTGGCTTCATTTCTATACAATAATAAAGTAGAAGAATGAGAAATGAATAAAACAGTCCCATTGCAATTGCACCAAAAATAATAAAATACCCAGGAATACACTTAATGAAGAAGGTAAAAGATCTGTACTTGAAAACTACAAAACACTGATGAGCAAACTGAAGATGACACAAATTATTTTCCACACTCTTGGATTGGAAGGATCCGTATCCTTAAAATGTCTGTTCTATCCAAAGCAATGGACAGATTCCATAAAATCCCTATTAAAGTACCAAGAGCATTTTTCACAGAGTACAACCAATCCTACAGTTTGTATGGAACCACAAAAGACCCCAAAGAGCCAAAACAATTGTGAGAAAGAAGAACAAAGCTGGAGGTCACACAATGCCAGCTCTACAGCAAAAACTGTAGAATCACAACACTAAGGTACCAGTATAAAAACAGACACATAGATCAATGGAACAGAACTGAGAAATAAACTCACACTCCCATGGTCCATTAATTTGTGACAGAGGAGGCAAGAATACACAATGAGGAGAAGACAGTCTCTTCACAGTGCTGGGAAAACTGGATGGCTACATGAAAAAGAATGAAACTGGACCGCTTTCTTGCACCATATGCAAAATAAACTCAAATACAAAAATAAACTCAGAGTGGATTAAAGACCTAAATTTGAGAGCTGAAACCATAAAATCCTAGAAAAAAACAGAGGCAGTGATCTCTTTGCTATTGGCTTTACCAACATATTTCTAGCTATGTCCCCTGTGGCACTAGAAACCAAAGCAAAAATAACCCTATTAAAACTATAGTAACATAAAAAGCTTCTGCACAGTGAAGGAAACCTTCAACAAAACAAAAACAAACCTACCACTCCCCATGTGTCCCCCATCATACTAAAATGTCATAAATCGGTCTAGTATAGCCTACAATTGCAGGAGTTTGAGCCCCAAATCCTAAGAAATGAAGTGACTTGATAATGGTTCTGTAGATGGGAAGTATCGAAACTGGGGTATGAACCTGCCTGGAGTGATTTCAGAGCACAGGCTCTTGACATAAAACTGTTCTCTTTCCAGACAGAGGCAAGAGTAGCCCGTGAACAAAACGGGACCATAATGGCTGAAACACCATTGTTCAAAAGGGACAGTTCCCTCCCATGATCCACTTATTTCCAAACATGTAGGGTTTTTTTTTTTTCTTTGTATCACTTTCAGAATTGTCAGGGGACTGAAACATCTGAGGTCCTCAAAGAGCGGGGCGAACAGTCCTTTCCTACTTCATCAATCACACAGGCGGGCTCTGCAGACAAAGGCAGCAACAATGGGCTGCGCGCTGGCAGCTCTTGGACTGGCTGGGCAGCCAAACGTACCCCCAGCTACTGGGCTGGCTGAAGAGTGCCCACTTACCATCATACTCCGGGAAGTAGTCAACTAGGTGGGAATACATAATTTTCTCCTCTAGAAGATCTTTCTTGTTTAAGAATAGGATAACCGAGGAGTTCTGGAACCAGGGATAGGTGATAATTGTTCTAAAGAGTGCTTTGCTTTCCTCCATTCGGTTCTGGAAAAGAAATCAGAAAAACAAGGCATGAATTACATGACTACTCCATCCGCGTATTGTTTTGGAAGTGCAACCCATCTTCTGCAGGCTTTCAAATTGTTGTTGTTTTTATCAGGATTTGCTTGCAAAGGGTTCATGACAGCCACCAGCTCTTTCATTAAGAAAGCTCTCAGACTGACACGGGTGACCAGCTCTTCCTCTGACACACTCACCGCTAGATCATTTCCACCCGAAGGTCAAGAAAAGGCAGCAAATTTGGGGGAGTCCTCCTTTGCCTGGGGATACAAAAGCCTTGGTGCACGGGGACATTTCTTCCTGACCACACGGATGATACTTTCCAGCTGCCTGATTTAGGGTTGTGCGTGATGACCAGGATTCCAGCAGCAAAAACGCCTGCCTGCGGTTCAGTCCACTTCCACTGCTCCCAAGGGTGGTAGAAGCCATAGCCTCCTATTCCCATGGCACCCAGCATGATTCGGGCCCCCAGGTCCGAATCCAGGCCCCACATCCCATGGAACAGCTCAGTCTCTGTTTTATGGTCATTAGCTTAGCCAACCAGCTCATCTGGTCCCACCCACCCCAGGACTGGGGCTGGGGACTCTGGAAGGAGAACCTTGATTTCATGCAGAATGTGGACAAGGACTCATATAGCTTTAGGACTTCCGGCAACAGTCTTGCAACAGAAAAAGAAACTAGGTCCTGCTCACCTGCTTTTAACTACTTGGTCAAACTATGCCTGACCTTGTTTCTGCCTCTGGATTTTCAGCCACATCAGCCAATAAGAATCCTTTAGCTTTGACGCTAGTTTGAACTGTGTTTTTCTGTTTGTTATACAACATCCTTGCGATAAGGGATATACAGCTGGATACGTCCCCCCTCCCAAGCTTCCAAAAGGAGATGAATGAGTAAATGATTTTCAGGGATGACCACAAAGACTGAGGACTGACGCTGTTAATGTTTTTTGCTCAGAGTTTGCCTTCCTGATGTAGAAGGTTCCCTAAGCTTCACAGCACAGGATTACAAAGGCCAAATTAACTTTCCTGCATAGCCCTTTGACAGTAGTTCCAGGAAGTCTCCTTGAAACTCTGTTCACCAGGGAGAATTTTCTAGATCCTAAACATGTCTTGTTCTTTCCTTCTGTAAAGTGTGCCAATGCAAATCAGGTTGAATAGACCCACTTGGCAAAAAGAGATTTTCCCAAGTTTTATAAAGCAGATGATCACCAATCTCTTCAACCTTTAAACTTCCTGTCTATAATTGCTTATTTAAATACTAAGCACGGTGGGAGTAAGTCAGGGAAAGGTGACTTCAAGGCTCAAGGGACAATGTTTATTTCACGGCATACATTTCTCTTTTGTATAAAATGACACACATGGCTTTTAAAAAGATCTAGCTGTATGCCTTTTGCTGGTTATCATCACCAGTGGCAAAATTTTAACCCCCAGAAACAATATTCATTAAGAAATCATGTCTTGGAGTCTCTGATTTTATAGGTTGGAAATTTCAGGACTGAAGAACAGCAAAGGCCCTAATAAGAACTAAAAGAACTTTAGAAGACTCTAAAGAAGGTTTAATTAAATAGTGACATCCTGGTGGGACAGTTAACAATTTTTTTTTCTTATGGCTAAAGCAATTCTAGAAAGGCAGACTGTGGTCTTCAAGCTAGACCTGTTTAGAAGGTGGGTATAGACAAAGGGGCATCAACCAGTGAGTTTCCATTAGAAACAGTTACTATAGTTAGCGTTCTCCAGAAGGGATGTGACGTGACCCCCAGGGACAGGGCTGTCTTTGGGCCTTTTCTGGGCAGAGCTCTTCAAAGGTAAGGGACTAGACACTGACAGGAGCCTGGAAAAGGGAGGCAGGAGCTGAGCTCACGGAAAAGGAGGCTCCGAGGTCTAAGAGTTTCAAGACTGGACTGGATGGAACCCCCAAGCTCCAAGTAGAGTCTGCTGGGAGGGGACCTCATACCAACCTGCAGGACGGTGGCCAGGAGAGTGGACTGAGCCCAGCACCATGTTCCAGGGATGACCTGCCCAGCTGCTGTCCCTCTGTGCCCAGTGTGGGCTGCACTCAGGGTCACTCTGGAAGCAGGACCGCTGACTGGACTGGTCCCACTGAAGCTCTGCCCATGCGCGCAGCACCTTCTACCGACCAGTGACCATAATGTGTGTGTGGACTGGGACTGAAGGTTCTGATTCAGGGACAAGCTAGAGAGCATCCAAGTGGGCAGCTGACCAGCAGGATCCATATCACTGTCCCTTTGACTAGGTCTACAAGCTCCATCTCACCCTGGGCCCCGGGAACCTGTGTTTTCCCTCGGCCCTCTGGGACACTCTTGTGCGAGTTCAGCTTTGTGAAGCACGGGCTTCCACAAGGCCAACTCCAACTTGGTCATAACACCAACTGGGGGACCTTGTTAAGAGCTGGATTGGGATTCAGTTGGGGGGGGCCCAGGACTCTGCATTTTTAGCAAGCTCCCAGGCGGGGCTGCTGCAGCTGCACAGGGCACACTGGGAGTCGTAAGGCACGAATAGCTCGTAGAGGCAGGACAAGGACAGACTCCATTTTTGCAATAGGCAGTGCAGGTCCCCGGATGAAAGCCTAACCGTGCCTCCCTCTTCATTTTGCCCAATTAGGATCCTGACGTGGCGCTTTGAATATTTACTCCACAGTGAAGTCTTGATGGGCGGCCCCCCACCCCCCACCGTCCACCCCGTGCCATGGGTGAATTTTATAAACCTGTATGCTAAGCAAAGCCCCTGGACTGAACCCTAAATGAACGAATGATGTTTTATTTCACAAGGTGGCGGGGCGTGTAGAGCCTGAGGCATAACCCACTTGGCTCCGGAAAACCGCCATCTGCGAGGGAACAAACAGCGTGTCCCCGGAGGCTGGGTGGCCCTGCCAGGGCAGGGGACGTCACGAAGGAAAATGACACAGCGGGGCCGGGGACACGCAGAAGACTGATGAGAAGCACTGAGGTTCTGTTCGTCACTCACGATCCACTTAAAGGCAGTCACGGAGGTGGTGCTCCTCACACCCACCCTCTGCGGGGCTTTGAAGCAGCGGAGTTGAAAAGGAAACGGGTAACGGTTTCCCTCTGCCTGACACAGCTCCTCATGAATGGAGTGGGCCCGGCCTCTGCTGGAGACCCGGTAAGACTGGACAAGTTGTCACCACCCTGCCCCTAACACACACACACACACCTGCTCCCAAACTGAAAGCCAGTGTCTTTCCCAGTGAAAGGGGACCTGACAGAGGTGACACAGCTGGAACAGAGGAGGCAAAGAGAGATGGAGCTGCCTGGTCCTGCCTGGTCTCAGCCCCACAGGGATGGGATAGAGGACTGAGGAGAGGCTGCGAGGGACCACGGTGGCCCATGGGTCTCCGCGAGGTTGCCCTGCCTGAAGTAAATGCGGCCACAGAAAGGTCAGTCTTGCCCAGACCACACTTGATACAGACTGAATGTGTTTCTCCAAAATTCGAATGTTGAAACCTGATGTGACCGGTTTAGGAGGTAGGGCCTTCGGGAGTTGATTAGGTCATGAGAATAGAACCCTCGAGAATGGGATTAGCGCCCTTAGAGAAGTGAAATCCTAACCCCAATGTGATGATGTTAGGAGGTGACTAGGACCAGTGGCCCTGTAAGATGCCTGAGAGCTCTGTCACCCGCTCTTGCCATGTGAGGACACCGAGAGAAGCCAGCGCTCTATTATCCAGGAAGGAGGTCCTCCCCAGACATTGAAACTGCTCACACCTTAGTCTTGGCCTTCCCAGCCTCCAGAATGGTAAGAAATGTTTTGGGTTTATAAGCCATCCCCCTGTGGTGTTTTGTTACAGGAACCCGAAAGGACTGTGACAATGCTGACCAGGTAAGTTAGTCCTCTCCAGGGCTGGCAATGATCAGGGAGGAAAGCCCTAAATGGAAAAGCCTCACTCTTTCCCAGGGCCTTGGGGGAAGGACCAGCTCTCTGCTCCCCACTCCATAATCACAGGCAGAACGTGGTGACCACGGAGTGTCCTCCCCTGTTCACACACCTCACCTTCAGCTATTTCATACGGATTCTCAAGATCCCCCATCTCCAGCAAACACGGCTGTTCTGGGCAAACCTCCCCCCGCAACCCCTGACCCATGACTCACACGGCCTCCAGGGAAAGGCCCTGAGCTTCTCGTTCGGCCATTCACCACTCAGCACGGCCTGACCCCTAGGCACGTCCTCAGCCTGAACTCCGACACAAATGTCCTCTTCTCCACAAAAACAGACTCTGTGTCCCTATGTCATAGGCCCTGATCAACAGGACTTTCCTGAGAAACCCTTCCCTGGGCCTCATTGGATTGGGCCCCGTCTGCCTCCTGCCCCTTCCCCCACCCCCGCCCCCCACACACTGGCCTACTGTTCCTTGTCTGCCCATCATTTCTGGACACACACAGGGTTTGCTAGAAGCTGGGAATGAAGGTTTGCTGGACAATGTTTGACAGTGTTTGGGAGGACGTGGACTAAGACAGGAGCCTTGCCGTGAGTTTGTAACTCCACGTGTTGGGCGGAAAGAACGGGAAACAGAAGAGGTTGGGGTTACATGAGAAGGAAAGGTTTGACAGGGGAAGACTTAAAAACAAAGGTAGTTTTGACATGACTCTCGATGAGGGAGAGATTGCAAGGAAGAAAGAACAAAAGCAAAGCCAAGGAGAATCTGAACCCACAACTGTGTAAGAAGAGCTCTGTGGGAATTCTGCAGAGAATAGTTCACGAGGGCTTGTGAGGGCTATAGTTTGGGCATTAAGAAAATTCTCCGCATTGAGAATAGGAAGCATTTCCTCTTTGTTTGCATCGTAGGGTAGGGGCTGGCTTGGCCCCAACATGCCAAGGTCTCCGAGCCTCCTCCATCACACCCCTCACGTAAGCTGCCATGTCTGCACTCCTGCTTGTTTCCTGTGCCGGCAGTTCGTAAGCTCCCACAGGAAACCCCAACACGCAGCTCAAGTGCAGCTTAATGAGAGGCAATTCCTTGCCTAGAGCTAGGAGGCCACTGCTTTCCTTTCGGCTCTTGTGCAAACCTCCCTCCCATGGAGGAAGAGGCCGGACGCCATGGACACGGCCCAAGAAACCAACTGGATGCTGGCTTTCTTCAGGCTCTGTCCTGGCCTAGATCCCTGTAGGAAATATTCCCAGTGGGCCCAAAGGGACACTCTTCCATGTCTGCGGCCTTTGTGGCCCCACTGCCACAGAGAACTGACATTTGCTCAGAAGGCTGTGGCTCCCTCCTTCACTCCCACCGAGCTGGCACTTCCCTTTGGCAAAAGTTAGCATCAAACCAGAGACTGGAAAGTCCGTTTCTAGAACTTCTACAACTCATTATTTTGCCAGTACATGCATGCTCTTCTCACAAAACCCACTTCTTTTCTTTCCCCCAAAATACAATTTAGACTAAGACCCTTAACTCTTCTTGTCCATGATACAAGGGTGCCTCTCCCTGTTGGCTATTTTCCCCTCTTACTAGTGGGTTGATACACCACATTGATTCACATTCCCCATGAGATTAGAACGTGGTCTTTAAGTGCAAAACTTTACACTGAAGACATAAACCCAGAGAAGAGTTCACTGAGGGCTGACAGTCCTCTACCAACTGGATCCGGCTGTCCCCCCCACCCCAGTCCCGTGTACCCCAGAGAAACTGGGGTAAAGCTTTCTAGGGTCCAGAGATGCCCTTCGGTATTGGGGATGCAGGCGAGCGGAGTGATCACCAAAATACACTAGCAAACGCTAGAGAATGGCCAGGTGGCTAAGATTCTGTGATCCCTGAGCCTTCTGCTAACAAGGCCAAAGCCATACACTTGACAGACATGAGTGAGGTACAGATACACAGAGTAGAAACATGAGCGTGTCTGTGAAGTGACATGCAATGATCGTGCTTTATGATATTTACGGTATTTTTGAACCCACGTCTCCAGAGTTCCGGATTAAGACATCTGCTGGCCACACACCCACACTCCACGGCAATTTCAGTGAGACCCTGGGGCTTCCTTCTATCTATTGGCTCATGATGGAGAATGTGCAGGCAAGGGACCCTACACTGGGGATGCTTTCATCGGTACCATTTCTCTTCTGCAACTGATCTGGAAAGGAGATAGATCATCACAATGTAGGATTTTATGCTTCAGGAATTCATACGACACTCTATTTTCAACACCACTCTTCACTTTGGATTGCTCTGACCAGCTTCGTGAGTTCTTCTCTGATGTAACTCATTCAAGAGAGCCTTATAAATCCACCTTGTTCAGGGTCATTATTTTAAACAAGCAAGCTAACTACTGGGTATTCACCCCAAAAATAAAGATGTAGTGAAAAGAAGGGCCATCTGTACCCTAGTGTTCATAGCAGCAATGTCCATAACAGCCAACCTGTGGAAAGAGCCAAGATGCCCTTCAACAGACAAATGGATAAAGAAGATGTGGTCCATATAGACAAGGGAATATTACGCATCCATCAGAAAGGATGAACACCCAACTTTTGCGTTAACATGGATTGGGACTGCAGGGGATTATGCTGAGTGAGATAAGTCAAACAGAGAAAGTCAATTATCATATGGTTTCACTACTTGTGGAGCATAAGGGGTAACATGGAGAACATTAGGAGAACGAGAGAAGTGAGTTGGGCAAAATCAGAGGCGGGGGATGAACCATGAGAGACTGTGGACTCTGGGAAACAAACTGAGGGTTTTAGAGGGGAGGGAGGTGGGGGGATGGGTGAGCCTGGTGGTGGGTATTAAGGAGGGCACAGATTGCATGGAGCACTGGGTGTGGTGCATAAACAATGAATCTTAGAACACTGCATCAAACACTAATGATGTACAGTGACTAACAGCACAATAAAAAAAAAAAAAGCAAGCTAGTTTTAATGGAATGACCCAAGACAATGTAAAATTTGAATGAAAACCGTCACTTGTAGTTCATCAAACACTGAATCCTTTTTTAAAACACTGAACATCTGTAAAAAATCCTTTTTTAAAACACTGAACACCTTTAACAGGGAATTAGGAAACATTCTCTCAGATATTTCACTGACATGTGTCAATGCAAAGACAGTAATGCTGAAGCCTTATGAAAAAACATGTGCAAGCTGGTCTTCTGCATATTTCTTTCCTCCCTCAATGATTTAGGAAACAGCTTGGTGTGTTTGACTCTGTGTCCCCAGCAGGATCACACGGTTATGCGTCCTATCTGATGTCAACGCTACAAGCGAATTCCAAACACGGTCTGTGCCAAGCTCCTGTGGTTGGTGGGCGGTGGGAGAGGGAAGAGCCAGCACTATGGGCTGCGGACCTCAGCTTGAGAGATGGCTCTGCCTCAAACACTCCTATGACCTTGGGCAACTGACTGGAATTTGGTTTCCTTACACCTCCCCAAAGTTTGGGAGGACAGAAAGACAATGCGTGCAAAGTGTTTAGCTGTGACCCCAGCACACGACAGCTTGTGATGACGGCCGCTTTCCGAGATGGCAAGATGGCTGCAAAGGAACGTCTCGGGAAGGCAATTCGCTTACATCAAATCCTTGGCCAAATTCTAAATCCAGTGGAATCTTTCTATTCCCAGGAACTGCACAAAGTTAATCTATCCATGCTTTCGAATCCAGATAGATTTGATTTACAAGAAACCGGAAAATGGTCCAGGTTTCCGCCAATTGCTCACTTACAGGAAGATTTCCTCCGTTTGTACATTCGTCAAGGGGGAGTATCTTCAAAAAGCCTAAAAAATGTTCAATGCTCTCAACCCCAGAGCAAACTAAGAAAACAGATACTGTAAGGGAATGACAAATAATTAAACACAGGGCCCTAGCCTTTCTACCTCTGCTATCCAAATCAGACGGTAGGAATAGAATAAGGATACTACACACAGCTGGACAGACAGAACTTCCTCCTTCATTTTCGTAGTCTTTGCAAATCTTTGCAAGCAATTATTTGAGATTGAATCTGGCATACACTCCAGACCCAAAGATCGCTCCTGAAGGTTTTACTATTATAATTTCTACCTACGAGTCATTGTATCGTGCTGTGCAGGATGTTTAGAGAAGCAAAGAAAGAAAGCACATTTGCCTGTTACCTCCAGGTCTGAGGTTTCTAAGCAATGAGATGAGGTAAGAGACCAGGCCCTTGGGAAGTGAACCGATGCAAACCACAGTGGGTTGTAGGAGAAAAGTAGGGGGGCAAGGGGGGGCAGAGAGAAAGCCTGGAGGGAGGTGGTCACATCCTCAGACTAAAGAGAACAGAGGACCTCAACACAGGCAAGAGAAAACCACGACAGATGTTTAACCCCTCTGATGTGGAAGCCCACGGTCCTAGAGACCTAGGGGAGATGGGACTATGTCCTTGAATGTTTTCTAGTGTTTTCATTCCGTCGAGTGATCAAGTAGCAGCCTCCTCGCAAACACTATTTTACAGCACACTGAGCTTTCTACTTCCAGTTACCCTATGTTCCATTATCCTACGAATTTTATGCTACATGTCAGTGATCCAATGTCTATCCTTAACTTACACACATACATTCCTTCTCTTATACTACCCCTCACTTACTGAGCCAGGATTTCGATATTTAATGCCTTGAGTATTCACACCATTGACTTTTCAATTTGTTGACTTTCCTACTATCTCTCCTGTACTCCATTCACACTCAATAGCCCCATCACCGTCTCGGGGCAGTTCTGCCACCGGCTCAGGAAAGATCACCACTTCCTTGCTCTCGGTCATGGCCAAAAGCAGCTGTCCTCCCACACCCCACCCGTGCTTCTCAAAAATTGCTCCACCATACCACAAACTTAACTCCCACATGCTGTCACTTTCCTTGTGACCCCTCGCTCTCCACCAAGTATCCAGGCACCAGATAACTTCCCTTAGCTGGTTCACTGGGCATTTCTTCCAGCCTAGCTCTCACGACCAGTAACTCCCATATTTCAAACTTGTTTAGGTTGACTATAATTTCTTTGTTTTTACTGGAGCTAATTGGAGAAGACTTACACATTTTTGCATATTTAAGATACAGATTTACCTGCACCGTTTAGACAGAAGAATAACTTATTCAGCCTTCCAACCTGTCATTAACTCCTTGGGCTATGTCCCCATTCACATAACATATTTCAGCAACAAACAACTTGGGTGGCCAAGCATGGGGCCAGCCATCAAAAGCATCAAGGAAACAGCCAGACAGATCTACAGAACGAGGCTGACTCTTGAGTGGCTGAGCGCTAACCCTGGAACCCCAGTGGACCCATCAGCACGTGTCGAGAATTCAGAGGCACAACCAGGCCGAGTAAGCCTGTGTTCCCACTGCATGAAGGTCATAGCTTGTAGAAACAGCTCATCTAATGGAGGTCTACTTGGTTATCTCTTTGCTAGATTCAGCCAGGACCAGATACAAATCAACTTTAAAGGGACGACAAAGAAGAAAACATGGATTATCTCCATAAACACTAATGATTCTTTTCTTTTGGCATCAGGTGGGCATTTAATGTTGGCTCCAGAGCACAAGTTAAGGCTAAAAGACTCCAAATTTAACCCACCCGTGTGAACCGTGGAGAAGAGCAAACAGGAAATGGTGGTGCGAGAATTCTGAATTATGCTGTGTGCAGACTTTTCCAAAGACCGAATACCAATTCCATGGTGCCCATTCCCTAAGCACCTAAGTTTCTGAAATTCTGATCTGACCTGAATGTTAACAGCAGCAACAAAAAATAACTCAGAAAATTTCTGTTGGCTTTCCCCAACACAATCTTTGTGTTCATTTTCTACACGTTTAAAAATTAAGGTAACACCTAGTGATTTTTTTCCATTATAAAATTAATACGGTTGTAGTAGAAAATTAAAAAACTAAAAGAGCAGGAAGAAGGAAAAAAAAATTCTCTGGGTGAATTGCCCACAAAAACTATTGTTGTTGTTGGTTTTTTTCCCCCCAATTTTAACTTTTTCCAGTTTTTGAGCTATGTGGCTTTAGGGGTTATTCTGTATTGGTGTTGTCTAAAAAGAACTTTCTGAGATAATGGAAAGCCATTTTTGGACTGCCATGTCCACGTCCAACTGAGAAGTCATCAGCCACATGTGGCCACCGAGCAGTTAAAGGGTCACTAATGCAAGTGAGGAAATAACTTTGAAATTTTATTTAAACATTGGTCACCTGGGACCTGGGCTACCATATTAGTGCAGTTTTAAAGGACTGTGTTATTTTGTATATAAAATATATACTATATTTTGCTTTCAACACTATATCCAAAGCACTTTTCTGTTTAACAATTCATAAATATTTGAATAACTTCATAGAGTTATAATGAACTTAATGAAATCCCTACTGTAAAATACTATTATAATAATATTGTACTACTGTAAAATACTTTTATAAATCATTATGATTTACCACTCTGTATATAGATTTGCAACATGGTTTTTTTTTAGAACTTTTAAAATATTATTACTCTTGATATACTGTTGTAATTAACCATTTTAGTTTTTCTAAATTTTTGTCATTTTGAATGTTGAGTGAATGTCTCAAAGAGGTTTTTTGGAGCATATTTGAAATCAGATTAAATAGTTTTTTTTTTTTTAAGATTTTATTTATTTATTTGACAGAGAGAGAGATCACAAGGAGGCAGAGAGGCAGAGAGAGAGGAGGAAGCAGGCTCCCCGCTGAGCAGAGAGCCCGATGCGGGGCTCAATCCCAGGAACCTGAGATCATGACCTGAGCCGAAGGCAGAGGCTTTAACCCACTGAGCCACCGAGGTGCCCCTAAATAGCTCTGATATTTCTAACTAAAAAAAAAAAAAAAAAACCAAAACAAAACAGTTCTACATTGTCATAAATTCCCACTGGGGTCTCTTTTCCTTAAAGCCAACTCGGTTTTCTGTGCTAGCCAGCCTGGTGAACTTAAGTCCTGGCTCAGCCCAGACAAGTATTTTGCCAACTGGACCAGAGCTGTTGTCAAGAGCAAAGTGTGCCTGAATATCAGCTTCCCCACCCGCCTCCAATCTTGTCCACTTTCTAATTCTGTGGTTGACTTGAGCAGTGACTTGACCAACTTGCTGGAGACCATGGATAAACAGAAATAGAGTTGGCTCTGGGTGTGTTGTCGGGGTATGGGATTGGAAAGGAAACAGGCTTAGATGATACAGCTGAGCTTGGAAATCCTGAAAGCCTGAAAAAGTCTGAGGAAGATCTGAACCACTTAAACAAACCAGTTCCACACAGATCAACGCACCAGACCGAATCTGGGCAAAATCCCCAGTGTGCGAGTGAGGCCAGGAGAGTCCAAATCTAGGGAAAATGGGGATGACATAAAATAATCTAAACCAATTTGGTAAAGTATTTCCTTTAGTGTCTCAAAGTGGTTTTTAATCAATGTGTTGGTCTGGCCCAGTCGTGTGGTTGCCTTGTTGGCAAATACAATAGGGGGACATCGGTGTGAGGGTAAGACTTTGGTTTGCTGTGTGTCCAAAGAGATAAGCTCAAAGGACTTGTATGGAGTGCATTTTTGGAGCCCTTTGCAATGGGGTACCACATGACCTGGTCTGTTTGTGATCACGTCCATGCTGAAGTTCATGTTTCTACCCTTCTACCCTTCAGAGACTGCAGCTGTCTGGCTAGAATTTCCAATGAGAAGGATCAGACAGTGGATGAAAATGGAGAATTCAGATAGCGAATCTGAGTAAGTAGGCACAGAAAGATAGCAGTGAGCAAATGAACAGGCCCAACGTCTACAAAATTAAGGGAGAGAGGACGTGTGACCTGTTAGCATGGAAATTTTCCCAAAGGAATATATAAAATATTCTGAAAATAAGTCCCTTGTGAAGGGAGCTCCGTGCATTACATTCCTAAGGTAATTTTACATTTTTAAGCAGTAAGATGATTTGTTGTCTGATTACTAGGTATTTTTTGGTCTGGTTTTCAGGGATAATGCATCATGAAAGTTTTCAGACTCTGATATGTATTTTTGGCTATAGGAGTAAAATTACTTATTTTATATAAAATTTAATAATATTCACGATACAGCTAGCATTTGTTTAGTACAAATATGTACCAGACACAGACTTAAGCACTTTAGAGTATAAAAGGGTTGGCAAGCTTTTCTGAAAGGGCTGGAGAGTCAGTATTTTAGGCCTTGCGGGCCACACGGTCTCAGATGTCATTGTTCGGCTCTGCCAACATAGCAGGAAAGCATTTATAGACAATGCATACATGCGGGAGTGTGGCCGGGTGCCAACAAAACTTTGTTTTGGACACTGAAATGTGAATTCCGTAAAACTGCCCTGTGCCCAGAAATATTATTCTTATCGTGATTTTTTTTTCTTCCAGCTCCTTAAAAATGTAAAAACCAATCTTTGCTTACAAGCTGTGCGGTAGAGATAGCGGGCTGGATTTGGCCTGTGGGCTGTTGCCGCTGACCTTTGGGGTGGAGCAGCATTTAATTCTCACACCAGATCTGAGCAGGAGGGGTTGCTGTGATTCCCTATTTCCTAGGTGAGAAGATGGATAAAAAGCTAACACCCCTATTATGTACTTAAATAACTACCAGAGCTACTCGATGTATTAGCAACATTTCAATTTATGCACACACACACACACACACACACACACACACACACACGAGCTGGCGTGTATTTATTTACAACTTATGTTCAGAGAACTGGGGGTGGGTGATGGGAAATGCATATATGTGGGGAAAAAAGCAAAAATAAGGTTTCTTCCTGTGAATCTGTCACATCTTTGAGACTTAATTTTCTCAGCTCATTTCCCTAATTCTTAAATATTGAGTTTCTAAATTTATTTTCTTTCTTTCCTTTTTTTTTTTTTTTTTTTTAAAGGAAAAAGCATTGCTTTCTTCCTTTCCATAGCACAGAGAAGGAAACATAAGGAAAAGAATCAAGGTCTTAATTCACTTGCTGAATTTTAGCAGTGCAGGCTACTTCATTCTCAGTAGAGCTATTTACCCAGATGGTGCACACATGTAAAAATGCCTTTCCAGATGTGCAAATACCATACAGCTGGTATTGTAAACCAATAAAATTCTTGTGAAATAGCCCTCATTTGAAGATGAAGACCTATTTTTCATGCTACTTTTAAGGAGCTTAAAAAATAATTCTACAAACATTTAATAAGATGCTAATAATAACCTGTGTGTAGATTCCTCTGTTCTGGCTTTTGCTCCTTATTCCTCCTGATGATCGACAAAGGACAGAGAGGGCAGGGACAATGAACATGAAACACTCAAACCACTGGGCTTTGGTTTCTGTTTCTACTAAAAGATATGATTATAGGATTTGAGGATAAAAGTCTGTTGTTTGCATAATCTGCAGTCTGGAATGTTTAGTTGGTCCTTACCAGTGATTCTATTTACAGTACACCCTAGAACAAGTTCCTGGCACTTTTTATTATTTTTATTTTATATTTTTTAAAGAGTTTATTTATTACCTTGAGAGAGAGAGAGAGAACATGAGAAGGGTGAGTACCAGAGGGAGAAGCAGACTCCCCACCGAGTAGGGAGCCTGATGTGGGACCTGATCCCGGGACTCCAGGATCATGACCTATGCCGAAGGCAGTTGCTTAACCAACTGAGCCACCCAGTCATCCTGTCCTGGCACTTTTTAAAAGCAACGTTTACTTCTGCTTAAAAAAAACAGTATCCCCATCCTAAATGACTTACTGGTGGGCAAAAGATATTCACCCTAATACATGTGGGGTGACTCAAAAGATCCCTCCTTGGGAAACAATACGGTGTTCAATTATGTTTTGTATTAACAAGCTTGGAAAATCGAAGGCTTCCCCCACACCGCGCTTTTAAAAATCCCAGCATTTTGTATAATGTACACATGCCAGTAATGGAGAAGGTGCATAGAGTATTATAAAATTTACAAAGAGACTAAGTATCATCTTTTCAACAACAACAACAAAAAGCATCAACTACACCAGCGAAAACCTGCAGACTGATTGTAAAGTGTTCGGATGGAAAGCGTCAAGATTTTTTGTTTTTTTTTTTTTTTTTTTAAAGATTTTATTTATTTATTTGACAGAGAGAAATTACAAGTACACTGAGAGGCAGGCAGAGAGAGAGAGAGAGAGAAGGAAGCAGGCTCCCTGCTGAGCAGAGAGCCCGATGCGGGACTCAATCCCAGGACCCTGAGATCATGACCCGAGCCGAAGGCAGCGGCTTAACCCACTGAGCCACCCAGGCGCCCCTTCTCTTTGTTCTTTATCCTGATAAAAATTTGCTGAATTTTTTGAAAACTTTTTTTTTTTAAAGATTTCATTCACTTATATGACAGAGATCACAAGTAGGCAGAGAGGCAGGCAGAGAGAGAGAGGGCGGAGAGAGAGAGGGGGAAGTAGGCTCTCTGCTAAGCAGAGAGCCTGATGCGGGGCTCGATCCCAGGACCCTGAAATCATGACCTGAGCTGAAGGCAGAGGCTTTAACCCACTGAGCCACCCAGGTGCCCCTTGAAGACATTTTTAATGAAATGTTTTTACGCAACACTTGCAATGAGGCCTCAGTACTACATTAGACAGGCAGACAAAGAAAAAAAAAGAAAAAGAAAATATCCATGCTCCACTATGTACAGAAAATCCCACTCTGGATGTTAATTCTTCCAAAGCTAATGACCAACTGAGATCAGAGATACGTCCAACACAAACACCTTTAATACAACTAAGTGAAACATTAAAATCCCACAAAACCAGGTTATTTTATAGTGAAAGAAAGGAGGTGTTTGGGGGTGTGGATAAGTCAGGTTTTATGAAGAAAGCAAAAACCTCTGAGAGATCCGAGGACAGACCTGAAAAGAGCAGCACATGGACAAACACCAGTCATTCACATGGGAATATCCACTCCTGTGGTCACAGACACACAATCGCTAGACTCTATCGCTGTGTTACCATGGAGACCCCAGCAGAGAGGCCGAAGGGCTGGCACACAGCCTTGAAAGCGAGCATCTGATTTCAAACCCTGAAGGTGAGGCAACTCTTCAGGTACCCAGACGATATAAGGAAATTTAGGAAATTTATGTTAGGAAATTTATAAAATCAATGGGTACAAGTGTGCTGGAAACCGGAGAAGGGATTGGAACTGCTTTTCTCATTGAAACGGGCCAGCCAAAGGAAAAGGCCACAGGTCTGGAAAGTGCCAGAGGCAGAGGGAGGCAGTAAGGGTTCAACCATTAAGGAGGTACGCATGCCACAAGTTGATGGCGGAGGTTCACTTTGGCGGATTGCCTTTTCTGGCTGTTTCGCAGCTGTCCATACTTGTTAAATACTTAATACCTTTGTAAAGTTTTGTAAGTTTATAAGCTGTTAAGTTTTATTTGGTTCCTTATAAGAAGAGCACCTGGAATTGGCCAGTCGTCCTCTTCACCACCCCCATTTTCATACTGAAAATTGAATATAGGGTTAAGGAACTACTACTGCAGCTCCTGGTCTAACTCTAAACGACCCCAGTGGAAGCTCAGAAACTGAGAGTAGAAGGAATTTCAGGTGACAAGAACCAGGTGCTCTTGATGACTGTGCTAACAGAAAGGAGCACAGGTCTTAAAAATATATATATTTCCACTAACTGTAAAATGCAATTTCATAACAATTAGGATCAGGGTGCAAGGTGGAACTCATACAGTCTAAATTACCCTAAGAAGTGTCTTTCGAAGGTATCCACTGGTGGCCGCCATGCTGCCGCACTGGATGTTTGATTCAGACTGCTATTTCCTTCGTGGTAGGGAAGGTCATGGTTCCTTTGGGGAGCACCCAATGAAGTCAGTTTGGGCTTGTGTTTGCAGGAGGGGCCATGCTGAATGAAGAGTTGGTATCACTAAGCACCAGGCTCACATTCCACACCACAAGCTGCTCTCAACTAGGCGAGGCATGCAGGAACTGAGACCAACCACGAGAACAACTCCCTTTCTCTGTGCCGTTGCTGGGTGGGTAAAAGGCATCCCAGAACCTTCTGCATAACTTATTTTCTCTTTCTTTCTCTCTTTTTCCTTTTCTATTTTTTGGCTGGACATCTACAAGTACATTTTTATGCATCCAGTTCTCATGTGACTCTACTGTGTAATCTGACAGCATCTACCTGTAAGGCGAAGCCGACCCTAAAAGATTTAGACAGTCCCAGAGATAGGATTTGGACCACTACATCCACTGCATTCTGAGGACAGTAAAAAGAGAGTTTCAAAATGCCCTGGGCTGCAAAAGAAGCTTTCTCATGATCGAAAGTTTTAAGGAGAGAAAATGGGAGCAGGGAGGGGGTAACGGTGGAGAAAATCACAGAATCAAGGATAACGGAGTAATACAAGGACTTGGAAGAATTACCATCATGTTCTATGCTTAGCAGGTGCTGCAAAATTGTTACATGCCTGACAGTAAAAACTGGAAAGGACTCAGAACTTCAGAAAAATGCCAAGAGCAACATGGCTCTGAGAGAGATTTTCGGAAACTTCCAGGAGAAGACGTATTTACTTCATTCTGGTCCCTGAGACCCCGAAAGAATGAAACCACAATAACAAAGTCTCATGAAGAAACTGGGAAACAACTCCAACTGCGGATGTGGAAGCGAAGCCCCACCTCTGGAAGGATACTGCGAGCATCTTTCAGTCAGGCTGTGATTGTGTGTGTGCAAATGTACGGTCCAGAGACATTCGAGTGATGACCTTTCACTCAGCATGTGGAGGACTGATGGTGAGAACTGGCCCTTGAAGGGGGAGAGGGGGTGCCTAGTGGAGGTCTCATTGCATACCTCATGGCTGTACATGGAAGCAGGAAATACGAGCAGAACAGCTGGGTTACACCATCTTTATAACTCTCCAATACCTGACTCCTAGCCCAGAGCACAGCCCAGGCAGGAGGCAGAGAGTGGAAGCTGTTTAGGGCCTCACTGCTATAAAATACCTAGGAACACTAAACCTTTGAAGAAAATTCCTGCATGAAGATATAGAAACCTAAGCAACAAACAAGAAGGGTTGGGGTGGAGAGAGAGAGAGAAATAAAAGAAATCAGAGGAAAGAGATCAATGCAGAAATCTAAAAATACTTCAAAAACAAATCCTCAGAAATACATTCGTGAAATAAAAACAGGATACTGACCTAAAAAAGGGAATATTTGGAGCATAAAAAGAGTTCTTAAGAGTTCGAAAAAAAGGAAATTTATGAAGACCAAAAACCAAACAAACAAAAAGATAGTTGGAAAGATAACTCTAGGAAATTTGTCAGGAAATAAAAAGAAATGGACAACTAGAGAAAAGTTCAGTAAAATGAAATCAGTCAAGGTCCTCCATTTCTCTTGCTAGAAAAGAGATTATAGTAAGAGAAAACAGAGAAAATGAAGAAGAATTTTCAAATGAATAACAAATTAAAACTTGGTATAATTTAATCTTTAAATTAAGCAGCTCCAGAAAGGCAGGGGGAGGGATCTTCACTGAAACAGATCCTTCCTTAAATTTGAGAATACCTAGGATAAATAAAAGATTCTAAAACTTCCTATAGAAAAGAGGTCACAGGAGCCACATATTTCTGAAAGAAAATACTGGCAGACAGTGGAATCATGTTTTTAAAATAGTTGACATCTGAGAATTCTATACCCTGCCAAAATACCAGTCAACTTCGAGGACAGAATATGTACATTTTTAGATGTGGATAGAATTTTAAAACTAATCTCCCTTAGGCCCTTACTCAGAAAGCTGTGGGGAGTTATGCCCCAGTAAATTAAGGAAATAAGCCAAGGGAGAAGACAGGACTGGATCCAGAAATAGGAAATTCAACACAGAAAAGAAGTTAACTGATTTCCCAGGGTGCCAAGTGTGTAAGATGCAAAAGAATCAGCAGTCCTGGTTAGAAAAGGAAGACAAAGGAATTCTAGGAGGACGTCCTCAATTAAAAAAAGAAAGGAAAAAAGGAAATGATAGATTATTTGCTACGGTGACCATGTCTTATAAGATTTCACAGATCTATTGATGAGCTGGAAGAGAATCAGCTAGTGATACATATATACACACACCAAGAAAAGAGAAGAGAAGAGAAAGAAAAAGAAAAGAATAGAAAAGAAAAAAATAAGGCAACTATGAACTACAAGGGGAGAAAAGCTGACCAAAAAAATGACTGAAGGGGCACCTGGGTGGCTCAGTGGGTTAAAGCCTTTGCCGTCAGCTCGGGTCGTGATCCCAGGGTCCTGGGATCGAGCCTTGCATCGGGCTCTCTGCTCAGCAGGGAACCTGCTTCCCTTCCTCTCTCTCTGCCTGCCTCTCTGCCTACTTGTGATCCTGTCTGTCAAATAAATAAAAACAAAAACAACAACAACAAAAAACACGACTGAAATCACAATTTACTACTTAGCTCATTGATGAACCATATCTATATGGTTTGAACTTTGAACACTGAATTATTAGGGCGCCTGGGTGGCTCAGTGGGTTAAGCCGCTGCCTTCGGCTCAGGTCATGATCTCAGGGTCCTGGGATCGAGTCCCGCATCGGGCTCTCTGCTCAGCAGGAGCCTGCTTCCTCCTCTCTCTCTCTCTGCCTGCCTCTCTGCCTACTTGTGATCTCTCTCTGTAAAATAAATAAATAAAATCTTAAAAAAAAAAAAAAAAAAAAAAAAAAAAAAAAAGTAACATAATAATCAAAAGACAAGACATCCAAGGGTAACACAAGTCCATTGCATGGTGCGGAGTTGATAAATGTCACAAAGAAAGCCAGAACCTTTTGACCTCCTTTGTTCTCTCAAGGAGAACTTCCTATTGAAAAAAGCGAAGAGAAGATCATGAAGAAGAAAGACTGGTATTGAGATTATAAGAGTACCTTAACTGGTGCTCCGAGATCAAGTTTCCAGCCGGACATGACATGCTAAGGCAATACAACCATCTCATTGTAAAGACTACCCTTTTGGTGAACATTTATATAACTAGCCAGGCTGGCCAGGAATGGGTCCAAAGACCTTAATTCAGACAGGGAGCAGGGATGGGACGGAATGGTACGTGGAAGGAAGGCTGCTGCACAGTGAATTTTCAGAAGACCGTCACGAAGACCCAGGAACCCATCCATGCACAGTCCCTCCCAGACAATGGCTGCTAAATAAGAAGACATGAGAGACCAGCCTCCTTGAGGAATGGAGCTCTTGACTCCTGCATGGGAACCTACTCACTGAGCATCTGGTCTGTGCCACCTGGCCCCCGTGTTACCTCAGTCCACTCATGCAGCCCTGTGAGATGAAGCATTCATTCTTCCCACGGCGCAGATGAAGAGATTGGAGGCTCCATTTTGAATTTCCCTGCCTACAAAGTCCCTGCTTGTTCTACTAAGCCATACTTGATGGTATCAACAAGACAGGACTTAAAAAAAAAAAAAAAGTATCCTCATTCAAAGCGAGCAACACGTTTAGGATGTCCATGAAGATTTCTCACATTTTGGCTAAGCAAGACACTGTGGTACTGGTATGGGTGGCGAGGAGGGCTTGGTTCCCAGCCTTGTCCCAAGGCCACTTCCTGGGAAGTCCCTCCATCTCTCTAGGCTCCGGTTTCTTCCCCCAGAGGAAATGTCACATTTTAAGATGAAATAAAATTAGTGGAAGAAATATTAGTAGCATCGATATTTTTAGCTATTGTTTTTTTTTTAAAGGCTTATTTGGATAGTCACCTTTTCTTTTTCTTTTAAATCTACATTTCACTGCACTTCAAACAGCATCTTCTTTTAAAAACCTTGTCATTTCAAGGTGTGGAAAAGCTGAACACTAGACAATGAAAATACAGTACACGACTGAGGCTCATTTAAAATGCTCTGGAAAGATCTAAGGACTCGTTCCAGTTCTGGGAAAAAGAAGTAGATGTTTGTAGCCCTCATGCCTCCCGACACTTCTGATTAACTTTTAAGAACAAGCATAAAGCTCTGTGGAGCCTGAAGCCAGAAGTAGACACTACAGCAAACGTAAGCCCTAAACTACCTCCCCGCGAACAACCGTGGTAAGGCGATGGGAGCAGGCCAGTCTCAAACAACGGCCCAGCTCAGCAGTAAAATCCACGACCCTAGGCCGGGAGCAGCTTTGAAAGCGCTGGGTAACAGGAAATGTTACTTACAGCTTCTTTGTTGAAATTCCCAACCCTCCCTCATTCTAGAGAGAAAATGGCAACTGCTCTGGGCAAAAAGAATATGGAATCTATGCCACAGCACGCGCGTGAGAAATGTTTAGTAAGTTCCAAAGTAAATGTAATGACAAGTGTTTAAGGAGTGGGTTTTGGCTCATTGGGCTGGGAGTCAAGTGTACCCCAAGGCCCAGGTGCCACGGCCTGGGTCAATCCCGGCCGCTGTGTCAGGACTGCTCCTGTGCCGACAGCCAGATTCCACCAGTTTCAAAAAGTTGAGCCAGGTATGCAGTGATTCCTCAGGAAAGGCCAGGGGCAGGGTAAGGAGGAGATCTAAGAGGAGGGCATGTCTCCTGCTTGGAGCCTGGCTTCTGAGGTCTCCAGCGGTTGGCCATCTCCAACACGCTAGCATCTCCATTCTCTGTGTTCTCAGCCTCAGCATCTGGGAAGGACACGGGCCTTCTCTTCCACTCTGTCCCCAGGCTCTCAACCCTGTATGTGACTCTGACATTTTCTCAGTCTCCCTGGCCGCCTGGGCTCCCTTCCTGCTTAGAGCCCAGTCAAGGTATTATGAGACTACTACCGGCCCCTCGTGGGGTAAGAGGCTGGACCCTGCAGAAGCCATGAGCTAAGGCCAATGCCAAGTGAGGTCGTGGGCCTTCACCCTAAGGTACCCCTTCTTCCAACTCCCTTAAGCAAGTCACAGAGCATTTTCAAGGAAAACAGGCTGAAAGCTTCAATATGCCCGCCCGCAGGGCCTTGTCATCCTTCCTCTTCTCTTTGTCAATGGGTCTCAGGAATGTGTACATATGGGAAGAAGTTTCTGGTGAGAACAAAGGCAGTTTACAAATATTTATTTACATAAATCACACGCTATGCGTGGATCATTCTTCTCTAATCACTCATCCTGGTTCTTTCAGGCCAACAACTGTTCGTGTAATTCATTTATGGTGCACACAGCTGAAAGGAATAAACTGGCATTTCTCTGAAATAATGTTTTTCAAACTACTGATCATACGAAGCAATCCAGTAACCCCTCACACGGCTGAAACTGAAGTTTCATGAAACAGTAACTTTCCTTATATTATGCAACGTACCCCATTCCACTCAACTGCCTACTTCCCGAGGCTACTCCGGCCACTTAGAGTTTTAAAAAATACACTGAACAAGACCCACCGAATTGATTTTATGACCCAGTAATACGTCTTGGTGGATATTCTGTATCTCTTCACTAATTTACACTGTCTTCTCCCCAACCATATTACAATCATGAATATTTTGCAAGATGGGCTCAAAAGTCTCTGGAACCAAACGGATATACAGTTTTAAAATTCTGCAGCAGAAGTCATCACTGGCAAAAGGGTATGTGATTAGCTACATCTACTGCATCTTCAAAAAAATGCTGTCTCCACTGAAAATCAGCTGAACGTGTCTTTTCCTCCTATAAATGCCAAATTAATATTAAAGAAATCTCACAATTCCTTTCAACCAGTATGGAAAGATTTCTAATACACAGGCCAACAACTTCAACTATACTGACCTTTGTATTTGTCATAGGGTTATCAAGAACAGATGTTGGGGACACTCAGTTTTTCTTAAATGCAAAATATGAAAAAAAGCAAGCAAAAATACTTGCCTCTTCCTACCAGTTATAATCCTAGTCTAGTTTCCCTTAATTAACAAATACAGGTGGGGCCTTAATAAGAATGTTTTGAGTATAAGAAGGTTCTTGAGATAAGATAATCCCATTAGTAATGATCAGGTTATCATCATCGCGCAGGGAAGAAAAAAGAAATTCTATGCATCAGGCAGAGTCATTTCCAAGATGGTATACAGAGGCTGAGCCCCAGCCTGCTACCCTCCAGCCAACTGGAGTGGCTCCCCCTTCCCTGAAGATGCCTGTATTTTGGGGGGTTTACTGCTTTTCATTATTTCCCCCATTCCCTGATTGGAACATCCTTAAACCTGATGTTCTTCTTTTGAAAACTGGACTATTTCAAGTCTCAGTTTAAGAGCTGCCTCTTTCTTGAAGCCTCCCCAGTCATTTAGCTGAAAAAATATATATATCTCTGAAATCACACATGGTTCACAATCATTTAGGACAGGAACCCCCGCTTGAGTTTACATTACATTCATGTACACATTCTAGCAGTCCTGATAGGTGTGAGCTTCCTGGAGGGTAAAGGCTGTGTCTTACTTCTATCTCTGATCTCTCCCAAAATCCAAACGTCACCTTTTCATGGCAAGTGGTCAGGAAATATTTGTTGGGTGAGTGAGTATTCTGAACAAGGATGAAGATGGGCATCTATCTGAAACGGGGGGGTAAGGCTACCCCCTAAAGCGATTTAAATACAGACCCACTCCTGAGGACTAAAGGGAGACCCAGTACTGCTTTTCCTTTCCAAGCCTCTCTCTCCTGATACATTTTTCCCTTTACAAATCTTTCCCCCCTTCACAGTCTGAATGGTATGCGACATGGGGAGTCCCTGGAATCCCATTTAGCAATGACAGGTGATTGAGGGAGCTATCAGGCCTCTGCTTTCCACATCATTCCAGGCAAGGCGATCAGCCATCGCCTGGACTTGAAGATAGCACTTGAAGATAGTTGAGTGTATTTCATAAAGACAGGGGTAACTGTGGTTGGCCAGAAGTAGGGAGAATTTTACAATGGGGGGGTGGGTGGGAGTCAAGGGGTACAGGGAACAGGGACCTCACTCGAAACAATGCTGCCACCCTGTGGATACCAGAATTTGTATCAGAGTCCACGGCACCCCCTTCTCCTTTGTAATAAACAAGGAAGACCTTTCACTTTCTGTAATTTCGATCTGATGGTTGTTGCCAGGACAACTAGGAAATGAGGCAAGGGGGGCGCCTGGGTGGCTCAGTGGTTAAGCCGCTGCCTTCGGCTCAGGTCATGATCTCAGGGTCCTGGGATCGAGTCCCGCATCGGGCTCTCTGCTCAGCAGGGAGCCTGCTTCCCTCTCTCTCTCTCTCTCTCTCTCTCTCTCTGCCTGCCTCTCAGTCTACTTGTGATCTCTCTCTGTCAAATAAATAAATAAAATCTTTAAAAAAAAAAAAAAAGGAAATGAGGCAAGGAACAGAGACACCTCCAAAAAGAGAGAGAGAGAAAACCAGGTCACCGAAGTGAAGCTATTACATTAATTCTAACAGGAACTGGGGCTCTGCCAAGGGAAAGGCTAACTGGAATTTGAAGCCGGGTGCCACTGTCCTGAAACACGATGGTGGCAGGTACGCCTGCCCACATTAGGCTGCAGGAGAGACTCACCTGTCAGAGCGTAAATGCTTCCCTTGGCCATGGATAACGGGACGCTTTCTCTAAGTCTTACCAGGCACCCCGTGGGGAGGAAAACCTCATTTCCAAAAACCTGTAGTCACTTGGAAATGCGTCCCTTTGGCAAGTATTTCTGTTTGCAGCTGAGCTGCCAATAGATAATAAAACAAAATAAACACCACGTGAGCAAAATTGCAACTCTTGTACCTCAGCAAAAATGGCAGAGCATTCAAAACTACTACAGAAATCGGAGAGAATTGAAGATGAAGAAAGCGTCCCAGTGGTTCATTTAAAGCCTCGTCAGCAAGTGACTCCGGATGCTATCAAGGAGCATCTCACCAGTGGCTTGCACGGGCCAAGTATAGTAGGTGCTCAATAAATGCTTGCTAAGTTGACGGCACTGCTAAGCTGTGAGAAGTTCCCATAGCACTGATGTGAAGAGTGCCTTATGCTCCCACTCAAGCAGTAGAGAATAAGCAACAAGGCAACACGGCCTTCATCTCCTAATCTCCTGACTATGGCTGATCCAACCACAACCTGCAGAGATCAAAGAACTCGCTCCAAAACAGACAAGGCATTTCTGGTGAGGCCAGGAGTACACTCGAGTCTTCTCACCAAGGCTCTTTGTTTCCTTGCTCTGCTATCTGGAACCCTCTGCCTCTGCCGTTAAACCTCATAACCCTGGAAGTACTTGTGCAAACCCGCTGGCTTTCTACAGGGGTTATTCTGCTTACAGATTTCTGTCTTACTTCCTCCCAGGTGATTTTTAAATTGAGAGCAATTTCAAAATGAGCATTCGTAGAGATGGGAGTTTCGTTGACTGAGGATTTTTTTTTTCATGAACAGGTAGTATTTTTTTTTCCCCAAAGATTTTTTATTTATTTATTTGACAGAGAGAGAGAGAACACAAGTAGGCAGAGACGCAGGCAGTGAGAGAGAGAGGGAAGCAGGCTCCCCGCTGAGCAGAAAGCCCGATGCGGGGCTCTATCCCGGGACTCTGAGATCATGACCTGAGCTGAAGGCCGAGGCTTTAACCCACTGAGCCACCCAGGTGCTCCGGTAGTAGAGAAATTAAGTCTATGGGTGAAGTTACATTGCTCAGACATGTACGTGAAAGACAGTCTTCACTGTGATCGTTGGGAGGTGGCCCACATTTTACTGACAGATAGACGTATGTAGGCATGTCTATATTTCTTCTATCTGTAGCTACATATGAGAAAGGTTTCAGGGTCAAAGGTGAAAGAGCTGAAGAAGGCACATCGAGCACATCGCTCTTCCCAGAGTCTCACCTGTCTTCCTGGCTCTAAGATGAGAAGCGGTCCCTTTGTGAAAGTCACCCGTGCTCACGGTGCCTACGGATGGCTCTGTGAGTATCACTGCTTTCAGCCATGAGAAGGGCTATGATTAAAAGTCTGTCTTTAATTAGAAAGCAAATAAGCTTTCACAGATTAAAAGATGATGGCAATCAGATAGATGCTATTATAAAATCGTTTGGAAAGATTCTCGGGGATCTGGTGATCTGCTGGGGGTGGGTATAGGGAGAGGAAGTATGGTCTGAGAATTTGCCAGTGTTCATGATGTATGTAAAACTACCTTTTCCCCTAGAGTGGTCTACAAATACCAATTTGGCGTGTATCTGATGACCATATTTATTATTCTTCAGCATGCTCTTCCTAAGACTGCTACTGTATAATACAAATACTGGGAAAAGCAATGGGTATTCTCCCTTGAAAAACCAATATATCTGAATTAATTAAAAAGCTCATGAGCCAGAGGGATATTTAACAATATTAAATTACTCTGTGTACTTACTGAATGCCCTTACTAAATTGTTGCTCAATTTCCTAATTTGAAGCAGTAAAAGCCAAATCTCCCAGAACTCTCTGGTCATAATGGTATCCTTATCAAATCACTTTCCTTTCTTTGTGTGTGGGGACTGACCTCACAATGCCCAAGTCAAGGAAAACAATTTCTCTCGGAAGCGAAACCTCTGTGGTTTCCCCATCAGCCTCGAGGACTGGAGTCCTGGGAAGTAACGCTGGAGGAGGGGGAGGCCAGAGGAAATTCTCAAGAGAAACGGTCGGAAGCATTTGTATCCCTGTGATCCAGCCCTGGGACAGAGGGTGTCCGGGAGTCCTGCCGCTGGCAAATCCCTACATGTTCTTAGGTGTCAGCCCAGGCAAGCTTCCTCAGAACTGCATACTTCCCAACCAGGGTGAAGTGTCTTTGGTCTCTGCTCCCCCACCCCAACTTCTGGTTGCACTACTGACTGCCCGCTAACATCACTTCTCCTCCAATGGGCTGGGGGCTTCTTAAGGGCCAAGGATAACATGTCAGAGATTAGAGCATCCTAAGTATTTAACACAGCTCCATAAATACCTCTTGGCAAAATAAATTGGCATTTAAATGTATTATCTCATTTAACATCCATAGTAAGTTCCCAAATAGTCAATTTACTTTAATGATCCCAATATGGGGGGAGGGAAGCATTTACTGAGCTGCAGAATTCCCTTGTTCTGCCATAATATACTTTCAGCCCTGGATTTATTAAGAGGACCTCGATGGCAGATACAACATGGTCCCAAGTAGTGGGCATGTTAATCCCAGGTAAGATATGCTTTTTGGATACACGTGTCCTGCACAGAAGGTGGGGATCAACAGGACCCATTAATAGACCTGCCAAGTAAGCCAAAATCAGGAGACCTACGTCAAGGACATATTACAACCTGGGTGGAAATGAGGCAGTACGCTTGTAGATTTCTCAGAAGCCCAAACTGCGGGCAGTCACCTGACCGGGAGTCTAGTGGGGCCCCTTGTGGCCGCCGCGACCATTCACCATCCCAGTGGGTTTCTCCCTGTTTCCTATTACGGTGCAGCTGTAGCCAGAGAGATGACTTCCCGGCTAGACTCCATGGCCAAGCACATCTTGAAGTTGTATGTGACACTGTGGTTGAGTTCTTAGAAACCAACCACGAGCGAGAGGACGTGTGCCACTCTGGGGCGGGGCCTTCCAGCAGCAGGTGGGGACCGCAGCACGCAGCCCTCCCCTTTCCGCTCGCTGACACCCGATGTGGCAATGCTCCGGCGCAATGGCCCAGGTGACAACCATGCCCTAGGGAAGGGTGGGACAGGGACCTGGAGGACCTGGGCTCCTGACGGGACAAGAGATGCCGCTCAGCTCTGCGGCACTGGATTGCTTCCTTAAAAGGGGAAGGGAGGTCTCCATTCTCTAAACCACTCTCCTCGGGACTCTGTTGGAGCAGCAGAGCTAACCAGTTCTCTGTGGAGGAATGGGAATTCGGAGGTAGATGGTGGCGGCTTCATTTTCCCTTCACATCTCTGAGCTTCAGCTTCCCTTATCTATAAAATGAGCACTAAAATCCTTCCTGGTTCCCAAGTTCTGGGATTCATCGGGGGTCTCATTCCCCTGGGGCCCATCCCATCACATCCTGATAGAAGCACGGCTCCCCCAGGTTCGCTTTTATGGGGCCTTGTCAAAGGCTGCTCCCCAGCTTTCCTTCACCCCAATAACAGCTTGTTATCTCAACTTGGAGCTTGTGCCATTTACTAAGGATCAGAACCTTAATATTAAAGGATTGCGCTCAATTTGACAGCTCAGGTACCAACCGGAGTTGATGACATTTTGGAAAGGCAAAGACTCTCCGTGAAATCACGCCCGTGAAATGGAAACTTCGAGTTAAGCTCTGCTGGCATTAAAACATAAACGTGCTGAAAATCTGTTGTAACTGTCTTCCAACAGACGGCAATCTATTCCCCACAACCGCTACAAACAACGCCTCATTTATCTTTTTAAAACCATCCAAGGAACCATCCTCAAGGCCCTCTGACCATGTAGTAATTTCTCTCACTTCTGGCTTCCTTAGTACTGACCCTTCACCAGGCCTGCAAATAATTACCAATTTTCTACCAGGTTAAAGATCTCTTTCCCATTTTCCCACAATTTCTCCCACATCCCCTGGCATTTTTCTCTCCCTTTCTGCCTCCTCTCCAGCTCATAAATTCTTTCTATTAGAGAAAAGAAAGTAGAGTAGAATGGCTTTCATATCTCTATCTCTGAGAGCCCAGCGTCTGCTCTAACCACTTAGGTCCCCAATCTTCCCAGCAGAGAAATGGCTCACTGTGCCCTTTCCTCCCACTCCTACCAAGCTAGGGACCTATCACCACAGAGCTCTCACTAGGTGTTCAATACCAACTTGTATAAGGACCACACAAACCATAATTCAACTTCTGGCTTCTACTAACTAATGATTAGTTAGCAACACAGATGCTCTCCAATTTCCCTAACTACACATGAACCGCCCACTGGCACAATCAATTGTTTTTGCCACTTCTACAGTCCAGCATTTAGCTCTGGGAACACTTGAAAACCCTTGTATAGTTTCTGCCAATCAACTCTCAGCTTCCCAGCATACACCTATCATGCACATTTGAACGGCTCTGATGTTTTCTAAGCCTGCTAAATCCAACCCTGTCACTAAAACCTAAAGCAAAATTCTAAAAGATGCAAATATCCATCACCCAACTACAGCATTTCTTGGTTCAATGTTGTCTAAAAATATTATATACATTTAAGCCAAGTCAAAGAAAAGTTTACCTGGAAAGCTTAAGGGGGTATTTCCCTCCAGCAGGGGGGAGATGGAGTGGCATGGTTAAGTTTTCATGTGCATTGCCACATAAGGACCTACCCTACATTTGACTTCAGAATTTAATTTTTACCCATTTTTAAATTATTCTTTCCTCAAATGACCCTCATCTCTAACACAGCTTACACGCGTTCTTGATGTGGTTTCCTTCAAGTTGGCACAGGCATTAACATGTAGGACTTCAAGCAATGACGAAATTAAAAGCCCTGAGCAACATTACAAATTCTCCAGAACACAGTGTCAGGGAATACATTCAAGAAACCTTGTTTAAGAAAGGGTAGAGTAGGGGCGCCTGGGTGGCTCAGTGGGTTAAGCCGCTGCCTTCGGCTCAGGTCTTGATCTCAGGGTCCTGGGATCGAGTCCCACATCGGGCTCTCTGCTCAGCAGAGAGCCTGCTTCCCTCTCTCTCTCTGCCTGCCTCTCCATCTACTTGTGATTTCTCTCTGTCAAATAAATAAATAAAATCTTTAAAAAAAAAAAAAAAAAAAAAGAAAGGGTAGAGTACATTCAGATGGCACAAATGACACAGAACGGCATGTCTGTGCTTAAAGGGCTCCTAAGTATCAAAGGGCTAATCCGTAAACTAAATTGCTAGTTGATGAAATGAAAATTACATATACGGGGTCAAAAAAATTTTAACATCAAAAATGCACAAAGAGAAACAGGAGGTCCCTCCATCTGAGACCCAGGTGATGGCCCCCATTTTCTCTGGGATCATTTCACAGAAGTGTTATGGACATACATGGAATATGAATTTACGTCTGATGCTTAGGTAAATGGAAATGGACTTTATGCATTGTTGATGATTTCCCTTTTTTCCCTTAATAATATGCTTTTGAAACTATTTTATGTCAGCACATGTAAATCCAGCTTATATGTTCTTTAAAGGGCCTGAATAACTTTCTGAATCATGCACTTAAGTTTTCGTACAGATATGCACGTAAACTGCCGAGGCAAAAGGGCATGTGTATTTAAAATTTTGAAAGATATCTAAAGTGCTTTGAGAGGAGACTGATCGATGCGTGATTAATTTAAAAAACAAATCATTTTGTTTGTAAAGCTAAAAACAGCCCATTAAAATAAACATACAGACAAAAATAAATGGACTCAACAGAGTGTCCTTAGGATACGAAATGATTTGGATATGTCCAAAACTTCTAAGACACATCTTCTCGGGAGAATTCCATGGAATTTAGAAATATGAAAATATGTATTTCAGATTTTGTAGAGCAATGCCAGCCATGTAAACTTGGCATCCGAAACAATCTCATGCAAATTTTATCAATATTGATCTGAACCTAATGCCATTATGCACGGAGCAAAAACTGTAGTTTTCTAGCTCTCGACTATCTTCAAAAATTCTAGTGAGTCTTTACTTTTTAACTTTTCAATTCATCATTAGAAAATATCTGGATGTTGAATGAACATGACAAATCCAAAATCTTTTTCTTTTTAATGTTTCTGTTCAGTGCAATCCTAGCAAAAGTGAATTCTCATCATTAGGCATTTTTCAAAAAACAAAAATGGGATAGTCCCTAGCCAACTGATGAGATGATATGTTCTTCTACTTGTACGTCAAGTATTTAAAAGCCTATGTCCAATTCAGTGCCCCATGAACAGCGGCGGGATGAGGCTACAGCCACCACTCCCTCTCTTCCTGAGTGTGAGGCAGGTCTGGGGACTAGTGCAGACGCTGGGCCAACTTCTGCTCCCGGCTTCGATCTGTAACCCAGAAAGCCACGCCCTTAACCCCAAGATAACTTGTGAGAAGACCAGACAATGGCACAGATATCCTGTTAACACCTGGAACAGTGAAACCAAGGAAAAGGCTAATGACTGGGGTATAGGAGCCGGTTAGAAAATTTTAAAAATGTGTAACAAAGACTCCAACGCCTGTCTTCAATAAGGTAACTCACGAAAAGGGTGCAGGCTTTTCTTCTCCCTTGGCCTTCTAGAACCCTTGCACGCTGTGATGATAATATTCTATGTGTAAAGCTGTTTAAAACTGTCTGCTCCACTCCCTGTTTTCTATGAGGCAATGGTCCTGCCTTCTGTGATCTCATTAATTGATGTATTTTCCAGGAAGGTAATTCTGACTTTGGTGAAGGATTCTTATATGGTGACAGATCCCATGTGAAGACACCATTTATATTCATTATGGGGGTAAATAAAAACCGTTACTCTGAACATGACTGAGCGGTACAAACAGAATGTTCAAAATGTCCTGTCTGGTGGGATGATTCTGTAAACAGAGAGTGAAAAGCGAAGTATGTTGGTGATAGAGCAGCATGTTACTTAGGGAAGAGGCAGGTGAGAAACAGCGTGTGCAAATCTGTAAATGATTAGCAGTCTTGAGCACGGCAAGCTGCTCTGGGAGGCCCACATAAGTGTTCCCCATCAAGGCTATTTTTGTACCCTCTGCAATACATTGCTATGAAATAGTCTTATTTCCTCAGTAGTTCCATTTAAATTGCAGGCTGATGCATTACTGGTAACATCTAGAACCAACATTGGTCAAAGTGAAAGTTGCACAAAGTTTAAACATGGTTAGGCAATTTCTAAAGCCGTAAGAAAAGGTAATTAGGAATTTCCTCAGTTGATGGTCAAAAAAGAAATAACAGAGCTAGGCTGTCAAACAAGAAGGTAAGTTTAATGAGCAAAGGGGGGGAAGAAAAGGGAGAGAGAGGGGCAAACCAAGAAACAGAGTCTTAACTCTAGAGAACAAGCTGATGGTTACCCCAAGAAGGGGGGGATGGGTTAAACAGGTGATAGGGATTATGGAGGGCACTCGTCCTGATGAGCGCTGGGTGTTGGATGGAAGTGTTGAATCACTACATTGTACACCTGAAACTGATACTACGCTGTACGTTAACTAACTGGAATTTAAATAAAAACTTAAAAAAAAATAAGTCGAAGTTACAGAAATATCAGGCCTCCAGTCTGAGTTCCCGTCTCGGACTCGATTTTTTTTTTTTTATATAACACAAGAGTTTGAAATTCATCTGCCTAGATTTAAAACAACCTCTTAATGAAATGGTAAGGGTACCAAGACTTGGAGATGAAGTGGTTTGCCCAGGATTAATAGGTAAACTAGTGGAGTTTTGTTTTCCTTATCCATAGCCCAAGCATCCTTCACAGAAGCAACATAGGACCCTGCTGGCATCTGTGGTTTCCTTTACTCCTGGAAGGAGCGACACTAACCAGGGATTTGGATACTGCAGGACACTCTGGAAGACCCTGACCAGTCAGCAGGGGTGGCAATGGGGAATCGGCTGAAGCCCCAGATTGCGGGTGAAAGTCCTGCGGTGAAGCCCGGCTCCATCAGTAACCAGCCGTACCACCATGGGCATGTTACTTAAAAAACTCACCCGATCCCTATTTTCCCATTTTACAGGGAGAAGACGGAAATAGATAAACTCTAACCTTCAGTACTGGTATTTTATAAAGGTGATTAGTTTGTTCAAGGTCCATAAAGACTGTATGTATGTGAAGCAACTCCTGTCCAGACACTTGAGAATCTAGCTTCAACTTTATTCTGCAGTTATAGCACCACCTAGTGGACATTTCCCTGCCGTGACCAGGCGCGAAGAATTAGAATTCCAGTTCACCCAAGTGTTAGAAAGAACTGTTTATCTGTTTAAACTAACAGACAGACAGACGAACAACCAGATGACAAAAAGTATGTCTAAAGACCACACTGCTCATTCTCTCCAATTTGAGGAAGGGTCAAATGTAACTATCATCGACAAAGGAGGCTTTTCACTACTGAAGTGATTGAGTGCATTATTTACCACGCTAGAAAAGTAAGGACTTCAAGCGATTGAGATCACCCAAGGATTGGGAGAAAATGTTTGCAAATTACCTTACAAGGGTTTAATATCCAGACTATACAAATAACTCTGATAGCTCAACAACAACTTGATTCAAAGAGGGGCAAAGAAACTGAAAAGACATTTCTCCATAGAAGATACATAATGGCTAATAAGCACATGAAAACTAATTACCAGGGCAGTCAAAACCACAATGAGATATCACTTCATATCCATTAGGATGATTATTATATTATAAAACACACACGAAGAACCAGAAAATACTAAGTGTTGGGCAAGGATGCAGAGAAATTCAAACCCTTGTTTGCTGGTGAGGATGTAGAATGGTACAGCCACTATGAAAAACAGTAGGCAGTTCCTCCAAAAAATTAAAAATAGAATTACCATATCATCCAGCTAGCCCACTTTGGAATAAAAGAAAGAATCGAAAGCAGGAACCCAAGAGGAGTGAAAGCAGGAATTTGAACTCTTATTTACATACCTATTTTTTCTTTCTTTTTTTTTTTAAAGATTTTATTTGAGAGCATGTGCACACGAGCGTAAGCCAGGGTCGGGAGGCAGTGGCAGAGAAAGAAGCAGACTCCCCACTCACTGGGGAGCCCAATATGGGGCTTGATCCCGGGACCCTAAGATCATGACCTGAGCTGAAGGCAGCCACTTAACCGACTGAGCCATCCAGGTGCCCCGAGGCCCATTTGCATAAGCAGCATTATTTAAACAGACAAAAGGTAGAAGCAACCCAAGTGTCCACTGGTGGATGAGTGGGTAAACAAAATGTGGAACAAATGGACAGTGGAATTATCATTTCAGCCGCAGAGAGAAAGAAAACTGTGGCCCATGCATCATGGATGAGCCCTGAAGACACATTAAGTACAAGAAGCCCATCATAAAAGGCCAAACACTGTATGATTCCACTCCCGTGAGGTACCTAGAAGGATCAGGTTCATAGCGACAGAAAGCTGAATGGTGGCTGTCAGAGGCTGGGGGAAGGGCAGAGCGGGAGTTACAGCTTAACGGGTTCAGAGTTTCAGTTTGCAAAGATGAAAAGAATTCTGCAGATGGACAGTGGTGATGGCTGTGTACCCGCGGAGATGTTCTTTGCCCCATTCAACTGTGTGCTGAGAAAGAGGAAGTTCCTTGTCCATTTCACTACAGTAAAACAATAACAACAACAACAAAACAAACAAACAAAAACCCAAAAAACAAAAAACTGGTATCAGTGTGAAGTGGAGAATGAAGGCTCTTTTGGGGGAAGAAAAAAATCTTCATGTCCTTAAAACTTGAAAAAAAAAATTCTCCTTGGTTCTGATTTAGAGCTCGTATAGAATACATCAACTCCAACTCCACACTGGAAAGAGGGACTTGTTCTTGGTTAACGGTTGAAACGCTTTCCAAAGGGGTATGTGCACTTTCAAGAATCGAGGACAGAGAAAATAAACACCGTCGTCCCTTGTGAATTTTGACTAATAAATAATGCAAACTGGATGAGACTTCTGGGTGTCTCTGATTTTGTTTTGAGCTTGATCCAGAAGGGAGAGGTGCTAAACTTGAAAATGTTCACTCCATTCCAGACTGGGCTCCGCGCCTGGGGGGATCAGACGGCGGTGCTCAGATGCCTGGAGCGCCGGGCCTGCCGCTTTGCTCCACAGTCCGAGGCCCGAGGGCAGGCGCTGGCCAGTGACAGGGAAGCTGCCGTCGCAGGAGGGGACTGACACTCTGTAAAGAATGACCAGCTCTGAGCCGATGCCCTTTGCTCTTGTTTTCAACCAGGTAGCTGTGTGGGGCTCCCCTGGGGGGCTACAAAAGGTCTGACTGCCCTGGGCAAAAAGAAATTAAGTTAATTTTAGGTTCTGTAAGCTCTTTCCGGTGCCTTTCCCTTTGGAAATACTCTCTGTGCTCCCGTATTTCATCTATCGTTACAAAATCTACCTTTGGAAAGAGATAGTGGGCAAAGGATTACCCTAATAGAGAAGTGACAGGGGAAGCCTCATGTGTTGGCATTTTAACAGGGCTCGACACCAGACAAAAGAATGATCCTCTAATTCAGAATTCCTGCCGGTCAACGAGTTGGCAAGGGCAAAAACGGAGGCTGGGAGAGGTAGGTAAGGTGGTCCTCTTCCTTGTGTGGGGCTGTCCTGGCATTGCAGGATGTTCAGCAGCGCCCCAACCCCTCCCACTGGATGCCAGCAGCACCCCTCCAATTGTGAGACCCCACAGTGGCTCCAAACATTGGCAAATGTTCCCTGGGTGTGTGTGGGGGGGTAGGGACAAAAGCACCTCCCACCAGCTTTGTTGAGAACCACTGCTCTAAACATAACCATGTAGGTGGTCAGCTGCTCTGCCAACATGCATCACTAGCTGTTCTTGCCAAGGAGCTTATAATCTCACTAAGGAATTCAGATCTACACTGAAACTATTAGCAAATGGTCCAAGCCAGGACAGAAGACCAAGAACTCGAAAGTGCAAACACTGACCATAACTCTCATTAGATTTCCGTTAAGAAGCTTTCCAGTGCAATTTGATAACATGAAAATATTAATATCTAAAGAGAAGTCTCTCTTCCTTAAGATGACTACTAGAAAGAAAAGGAACAGTAAAAGATCTCAAATCAGTGTGTTTTCACAGAATTTCGTATATGAAAACCTTTGGCCTTCTTTCTCTCTCCTCGGCCCATCCGGACATTGAATCAAGACTATTAAATCTTGAAGCCATGGTGCCCCCCACCCTTGTTCCTTCTGCAAAGAAACAAGCCCTAAAATATCTTCCGAATATAGGGAATTTCTTGAATTTTAGTGTTTGGAGGTTGTAGCTTTTATCCTCTGAACCCCAGGGAAAGAGCAAATTTCCAAAATGGAATTATTTTTAGAGTGCTGGATTAGGAATAATCATCACCATGATTATAATACTCACTTTCATAGCATTTCCTATGTGTCAGGAACTGTTCTAAATCCTCTGCATATGTGAAGTCTTGTTCTTATCCCTACCTCACAGCCAAACAGACTGAGGCCTTGAGAGTGCTCACGGCCAGTGAGAAAGTAGTAAGTCTGGGATCTCAAACCTCTTTCAAGTTCTAAGCTTTTTGCTAAAATCGCCAATGGAAACCCAAGTCTGAGTAACCTGGATACCCCAATCTCTTTAGCCTCAACTGTAAAGGCTACTGAGCTAGATGGTTTGTAGAGCTCCTTCCCATGCCTCCCTCAGGAGGGATGGTCAATAAATATTCAGCCCTGGAAATTTCTGCCATGAGCTATTCAACTCTAACCCTAATCTTAGCCTGACATTCAAAGCAAAGTGTGGCAGGACGAACACCAAGTTTGGGACCAGAAGATGTGAGCTCAAAGGCTTCCCCTCCCTGTACGAGATGCCTCTCGGGCTCAGTTTCTCTGTGAGACAACAGACTGGTCGATGTCAATGGCCAAGTGCAAAAATAGTACCAACTTTTCCTTTGAGGCTTTCTTTTATCACAAGAAGTCTTTTTCTAAAGAAATCTCTCTGGACTTGTGGTCAAGAAATCCATTCTACAGGTTCTGATTTCAGCTAGATCTACAGCTAAACCACTCAGGAGTCCAAACCCACCTGCGCACTTGGAAGCCTATGGGGACATCAGTTAAGTGGGCTCAGAGTGGCTCCCGAAGAGGCCGCAGGTTACCCCAAAGCCCGCCATGGGCATCAGAGACGTCCTCCCTTGAAACATGGTGATGGTCTGCTAATGCTCTGAGTGGAGAGTCTGGTTCAGCAGCAAAATTCTGAGCAAACCCAGAGAACCCCTTACCCTTGACTGTGACAGGCTGACCCTGGTAACACCACGGCCTGTGTTGCCCCCAGAGACAGTGCAGTTCACCTCTACTCCTTGAACCCCACTGGAGAAACACCCCATATGAAACAGCGCGGTGACTGCTGCTCCACACGAATCTGCTTAATGCCACAGGAAGGGGCACAGTGGCTGGAGAGAAGAAACAGGGACAAACGTCCTTCAATGTTCACACAGCTTTATATACCAGGTGGGTAGAAGGTTCGATTAGAATGCACAGGTTTCTTATCTCCTGAGACTGTGACACTCGTTCAAAAGGAGAACACGGACGGTAATAATTCAACAAGAATTACCCTTCTTGCCTCAGTGTTACAGATAAAGAAAGAAAATCTTCATGGGGACGGGGTACTTGGCTGATCAAAGAGCAAGAAGCATTACCTCTCCTCGTGGTGCCGCGTACAGGTTAATGGGACTGAATGAGGAGTGAAACGGCACCACTAGAGAAATTTCAGGTTAGTTTTGGGACTTTAGCATATGGCTTGGTGTACGAAGGATGCTGTGTTAATTTCAGTGTTTCAAGTGATATCCAGCATTCCCCAAGAGCAGGCTGACAATTTATCTTGACATTTTCCAAAGGTACTCTGTGCATGAGAGCAGGAAGAGGAATACGTCTACAGATGGACACTCATTCATTGTCCGATAACGAACAGAATGATTTTCACCCAGCTGCGTGTTGACTCCTTTGTGTGCTCAGTGCCTGGAGGACTTGTGGAAAGGCAGGTAAATACTTCACTTCTCATCCCAAGACTCAAAAACACACAATCGCAACTGAAACCAGAGACCAAGGCCTGCCAGACTCAAAAAAACAAAACCAAAAAACAGGGAGCTTATTCCCAGTGTCAACAAGAGGCCTCTGTCAAAAAAGGCCTCCTCCCCCCGATGTTTTCTCATTACTGTCCTCCCCCTAGGAAAGAGCTCTACTTCTGTGTGATCGAGCCTCTGAAACCCCAGCCTGCGAATCATTTAGCCCGGATGGCTCAGACAATGCGGCAATGCAGCTTGAATGTCTTAGAAGCTCTTCCTCTGGGTTTGACAAGTCCCACAGCAAGACTTCCCTACTCAGGTGGGAAAGGCCCTGAACACCACGCGGCCTCTGATGGTTTCAGCGGATCTGAATTAAGATGAAACAAAACAAAAGATTATATATGTTTTGTATCTGTGCCAAAGGGACTCTGAACGCTGGGCAATTTGCAAATGGAAGCAGAGAGCAACAATCAGAAAGATGAAACTGTTTTAAGATGTTTATTTTCCAGGGCATGAGTAATAAGACATTATTTCGCCCAGTTCATCCATAGTTTTTAACTAGCTGGGAAGCTTTGGGCAGAGGTTGAGGTGGGGGGATGGGGGGTAGGTAAGGGGTGGGTTTAGCCATTAAAACTCTGTTCAACGGGTAACTCCGAAGATGAGACGGGAAGAAGTGCTGGCGTGTGAACACGGTGCGTTAGGAACTCAGTTGAATGAATACATAACCGAAGTGCAAGCTCTTTTAAATTCGATGCTGTCTCTTCCCTTTTAGTAAGTTGACAGCCTATTTAGGGGATGCGGGGGCAGTGAGGGGATGGGGAGAAATGGGGCATACATTAAACATAAGTCTGGGCTGCCACGGCTTCAATGATTAGTTTCTGACCGTCCTCACTGGGCATGTCAGCCTGGCGCTGTTGGGGAAGTGAGGCAGGAAATCAGCTGCTAATTACAGTATAGATTAACAAGCTGCAAATTAATCAGGAAGAGCACGTTCAGAGGCTTTTTTTTTTTTTTTTTTTTAAGAGAGTTAAATCGAAGAGGCAACGGGTGAAATGAAGTTTCACAAAGAACTTAAGATGTATATTCCTCCTGTAGGTGTTACATGTACGGCAAGCACGAGGGCGAGCTCAGGAAGTCCACAGGTCTCTGGGCGCAGGCAAAAGGATTCTAACCACTGATCTCTCGGTGTAGTGGAAAGGACCGGCTACGTAACTTGCAGGACCCCGTACAAAATGCAAACGCAAGGTCACGTTCAGAAATTAAAATGGAGACATCAGGGCATTAAGCCAAGCATGGGGCCCCATGTGATGACACAGGGTTGCAAGCTCACCCTGCTAATGAAAGAGACCGTGTGTGTTCAACCAGGCCCAGACAGATGGGATGGAATTTATGGCTGAAGCCGTTTCTGATAATAACTTCTATCATAAACTGAGGCACAGAAGGAGGGAGGGAGCTGTCCCTAGACTTCCAGACAAAACAAAAAACGAACCCCCCCCCAAACAACTTTAAAAAACCCAACCCTGATGACTGGGGGCTAAGAGGGTAACTATTTCCCATCCTCCGCTGGTGCTACCCATTCTCTCTGTTCCTCTCGATGCCTAGGTTGGAACACAGAGTCAGAGCCCAGTACACAGCAGTCTACCTTTCCCCTGAGAGCAGTCATTTACCAGTGAAAGCACAGTTCAATGCAGACTGGGAGCCTTTGAAAATTGCGACGCACACGAACAAATTCATTTTATGTTGTAGTTAGTCCAAACACACACACATAATGGAAACAAGAGTTTTACGAAACAATAATTCTCCTATGATACCCTTTGATCTTTTCTATTCAATTTCATTTAAATCTATGTGAGGGGTGCCTGGGTGGCTCAGTGGGTTAAGGCTCTGCCTTCAGCTCAGGTCATGATCCAGGGTCCTGGAATCGAGCCCTGCATCGGGCTCCTTGCTCAGCAGGGAGCCTGCTTTCCCCCCTCTCTGACCTGTCTGTGATCGTTGTCTCTCTTTCAAATAAATAAATGAAATCTTAAAAAAAATATCTATTTTATTTAATTTTTTAAAGATGCTACTCAGGACCCACCATATGGAATTCTCAACCCAATAATGGCTGTGATGTGTTGAAACCTGCAATCGGGAAACACTATCATAGTGGCCATTGTTTTTCTCTGCCAGGTGTGTTCTCCTTCGTGCCCTCTAGTTTTCCGATAACAAAATGTGCTTCTGACCATGGGTCAACATTAAATCACACTGAGACAGTCAGTACCCCACATTCCCCACCCCTGAAATTTCCTATTTTTTCATGAAGTGGAGACTCCTTTTTCTCTTGCGTTGCCGAGATGGGGAGATGTGATTTGGGGCTGTCTGACCGGAGAAAGAGATCCCCAGCCCCATCCCTGGTTCAAGGAGCCTCGAGGGCCACTTCCTGGGTGCCTGAGCCCCTAAATGCTTGAGTTAGTCTGCAAGAATTTTTGTCTTTTTCAAGCACAAAGTCCTGACTACTGCAAACACTATGATAAATAAAACATGGAAGCAGAAACCAAACTTGTTATGAATAGCAGTAGCTGTATTTTAAAAGCCATATTGATTTCAGTTCCCTGTTTTGCATTTTAAAACCTTTTCCTCCTATTATTCTGAAAGGAATTTTCCTAAACAAAAGCTTCTTTGTTTTTTAGCATTTGCTCAAATAACACTTTCCCCCCTATTTTTATCTTATTGAACAAATACTAGTTACGTCTATTTCTCTGGCTGTAAGGCATAAATGTCACATCAAAGAGTTTAGCCACAGAGGATACTGTTTAGAAATGGAAGTTAGAACAGCGTTTCCTTCACCATTAAAATTGTTGTTAATGTGAACGGTCACTTACTTCACCTCCACGTGCCCCATCCAGTAAGTTCAGATGGGACCTATTTTAATAATCCTCATGACATCTTGAGACAAATAATATCCTCATTGTGTACACTGGAAGGGAGGCCAAGCAAGGCGATAGTAACCTCTTGCAGATTATCCAGCCGGAAACGGGTGCAGCTGGATTCAAACCCAGGCAGTCCGGCTCTTCCCTACTGCCTTTCCAGGCACTGTCTCGAAGCTGTACATCGTAGCTGCCCATGTGCCCCTTTAAAGAAATGTTCCCTCTTTCAGAGAAATCCCTGTTCTCTTATTCCTTCCCTAAAAGTGGTGAGTCCCATTACAGGAATTGGGAATTCAAAAAAAGAAAACCAAAAAAACAAAAACCAGCTTTCCTTCATTTCTTCATAAGCTCCAGTGTGAAAACATGCTGGAGATGTCACTGTAGCAGATTCAACGGAGGCCACAGAAGGAACACAGAGACTGGCACATACTTGTGCCCTCGACTCTTACTCTAATCCCTTCGAAGACAATTTCATGTGATCCGGACCTCCTAGGAACTACTGAGCCTGAAGTTCCATCCCATGGGATGATTCTCTAGAGAGTAACAGAGCCATCGACAATGATCTTAAGCTTTATAAAGTGCAGATTCGCCACAAAAAGACAAAAAAAAACTCTTCTCTTTTCCGGAGGGGGTGGAAAAAGCGAGAATCAGATGCTATTCAAGACCCCAGCTGTTTCACTCTGGCCCCCAAAGTGGTCCAGACTCCTCTGGCTTTGAGCTCATACCACTTACTTGACTGTGGCCAATGCAGAGCTCTCCATCCTCTGCGTTTGCTCCGTCAAAGATGAACAAACAAGTGTTGAGATAAACCCTGGCCTCGTAAAACTGTCTCCCTTATTTCAATGAACTCCTTAATTTGTATTATTTCTAAAGGCTGTCTCAGTCTTCAAGATATTTTCGGCAAATTGACAGAAAATGGATGTTTTCTAATATAGCTAAGCTGCTTTGACTACTCATTGGTACCGATTTCCTTCCTCACTTGTATCCCCATCTTATCCTTCTGAAAGCAATTAGAAAAAAAGAAAGCAGTCCAAGGTTTATTTTTACTTAACCAGATTTCAGTTGATAAACATTCTAAAAAAGACTTCTTAATTTGACTTTAAAAACATCTACCATTTCTGTAGTTCATACAGCATATATGTTTATGAAAAACATTAGAAATGCAGATAAGACAAATGAAACATAAAAACAAAATTGCTCTTAATCCAACCGTTCGGAGATAATCCCTGCTAACTGTTGCATGTTAACTAACCTCCAGACGTTTCTGTATGTATCAGTAATAAATATCTGTGTTACATATCTTTAAAAATTAGACACAACCTGCCGATGGTATTTTGAAATCATTTCTTAACATCAATATACAAGGAGCCACTTTCTACATAATAATGATACCTCTATATGATCATTTTCAGTACCGAATGGCATTTGACTTTCTAGATATACAGGCTCCCCTGCTATCCAAAAGCTCACTTTAGGCCACTTCGTTTTAATGGCAGACTACACCTGTACCTGTTTTAGCTAATGGAAAGAAATCCGAGAAGAATGTTTTGCCTTTAGGAGACTGTAAATGCAGCTCTGCTTTATGCCATTTTGGCTTCTGAAAGGTTGTAGGAAAGGGAAGGGTATTCTTTCAATGAATCGGGATGGTCTAGTGAGGAATCTAAAATTGTGGCCCCTGATGGGGTGCCTGGGTGGCTCAGTGGGCTAAGCCTCTGCTTTAGCTCAGGTCATGGTCTCAGGGTCCTGGGATAGAGCCCCGCATCGGGCTCTCTGCTCAGCGGGGAGCCTGTCTCTCTTTCTCCCCGTTTCTCTCTCTGCCTGCCTCTCTGCCTACTTGTGATCTCTCTCTGTCAAATAAATCGATAAAATCTTAAATAAAATAAAATAAAATTGTGGCCCCTGAGCCCAACCAATGGAAGCTTATTAGAGTCTCTGCCCTCACACTCTTAGATCCCCAATTAGACTTACACGATTTACTGGCCAAACCCCGGGGCAGTATGGGTTACTGAAAATCCATCTTGTTGATTCTACATTAATGACTCTGGAGAGGTGGAACAAAGGGCTAACATCAGCCTCCAACAAGCCTTTTAAGAACACCACTGCTCAAACCATCGGGAACTCCATTAAGGGGTACCTGCCAAGTATTACTTGGTTCTTGCCTTTTCTTGGGCCCTTAGTGGCTGTTTTTCTGCTATTACTTTTTGGGTCTTGCCTGTTTGACTTACTTGTTGAATCTGTTTTTTTCTGCGTTACAACAGCTCTATCCCAAGCTGATGTTTACCCAGGGATTCAAACCATACCGGCTGGGGGGCAGAGAGCAAGAGATTTCATTAACCTCCAATGATCAACAGGGTCTGTGCCCTGAACAAGCAGGAAGCAGATACAGAAGATGAGCCCCAGCCTGCCATCCACGTTCCCCTTAAGAATAAGAAAGATGAGGGGCACCTGGATGGCTCAGTGGGTTAAATAAAGCCTCTGCCTTTAGCTCAGGTCATGATCTCAGGGTCCTGGGATTGAGCCCCGCATCAGATTCTCTCCTCACCATGGAGCCTGCTTCCTACTCTCTCTCTGCCTGCCTCTCTGCCTACTTGCGATCTGTCTGTCAAATAAATAAATAAAAGCTTTAAAAAAAGAATAAGAAGGATGAAATGTCTCAGGTGGGGACAAAGGCAGTTAGGGGTCCACGGGAACAAGCCCCAGGCAAAAAAACATTGTGCATCCGGGGCACTGTCTGTTTGGGGCTATGGTTAAACTCCCTCTCTCAAGGAGCATAATCAAAATGCTGCTGGGATGTGGCCTGATACAAAAGCCGGACTTGAAACGGAGAACTCCCCGGCTGCGAAAAGCACCAATGAGCTGCCTGCGCTGCCTTCCGAGCCATCAGGACGCGGCCCCGCCCTAGCCGGGAGGAGGGAACGTTCTGTCTGTACGCAGGGCTCACCCCCAGTCCAGGGAGGCCAGCCTGACTTCACTGTCGGTGCCATGTCTCACTTCAGCTCAAGGTGCAGCCCCAACAGAGCCTTGCCTGTGCCTTTGCCTCTAGCTCTGGCCTCGTTTCTAGTGTTGTTGAGCCCACGAATCCCACTCCAACGACTCCAGTGGCAGTTTCACGGGAATGCTCTACTTCTGATCCTGGAGAAACCTGAGTGTTTTTTTTTGTTTGTTTGTTTGTTTTAATCCAAGCTCCTAGTATTGGATAATTCAATTGTTTTCAGTTATTAACAACTAAACGCAATGGTGTGATGGACTATTCTCCACATACCACTGGGACGCCTAACCAGTTAAGAAAGTAGCACAGATCCCCAGAAACAGAATTGCTGGGTCAGAGGGTAGAGCCACCAGAAAGGATTTTTAGAATTTCCCTACCAGCAGCAGGTTTATTTCTTCCCAGCAGTGTGTGAGAGTATCTATTTCCCTACACCCATCCTTCTTTTGAATCTCTGCCCTTCTGATAGGTAAAAAAGCACTGTCACAAATCAGCTGTGTTTCTAGAATGATGGAATGGTCAGATACTGCTTAAAGATGCAATTTAGGGAAACGCGCGTGGATGACAGAGCAAGGACCTCCAAAAACCCACCCTGCCACAAAAACAATGAGAAAGCTGGCAAAAAGCCATCCACATCAACTTTTTCAGAACTTTCAAATTAACCAAAGACGTCCAACAATCTGAAGAACATTTGTTAAAAAAAAAAAAAAAAAAGCCGATGTGGGGTATTTAACTGGCACTATTCCCACCCCCTTTCCCAGCTCCCAACAGCCTTGACCACGAACTGCCACGGCACCTGGGAAAATCAGCAGCAAAAACATCCACTATCGACAGGCAGAAGTCGACAGAAGGGATAAGAAAAAGAAACCATGCTCCAACCAAATGCTGGCTACAAGAGACCCACTTCAGATTCAAAGGCAAAATGGACCGAATGTCCAAAGACAAAAAGAGGCACGTGCAAAAGTAACCAAAGGGAGGGCTGCAACGACAACACGGATATCAGACGAAATAAACCTCCCAACGGACATTGTTACTAGACACGGAGAATGAAGATTCTAGTCATCCTTAGGATGAAGAAGATTAAATCCGTCAAGAAATGCTAACCGTTATAAACATGTGTACTGACAACCAGAGGCCCCAAATACACAGAGCAAACCCCGTCAGAATTGAAGGGAGAAATAAAGAATCGAACAGCTCAAGACACTCCATAATGGATGAAGCAACCAGGCAGAGAGACCTGCAAAACAGGGGCGCCCGGGGGGCTCAGTCGGTTAAGTGTCTGCCTTCGGCTCAGGTCACGATCCCAGAGTCCTGGGATCAAGTCACGCATGAGGCTCCTTGCTCTGTGGGGAGCCTGCTTCTCCCTCTGCCCCTCCCCCTGCTTGTATTCTTGCTCTCTGTCCCTGACAAATAAATAAATAAAATCTTAAAAAAAAAAAAAAGAAAGAAAGATTTGAAAAAGACTATAAGCCAACTAGACCTGACACCTACTAACAGGCACTGACCCAAAAGTAGCAGAGTTCACATTCTTCTCCAGTGTTTAGATAACAGTACTCCCCAAACTGATACATATTTTAAACATCATCCCTGCCAAATCCCAGTTAGATTCTGTGTCTGTGTGTGGGGGTGTGTGTGCAAGAATAGACAAGGTGATCCTAAAATTTACATGGAAATAAATACAAGGGACCCGGAATAGCCAAAACCATCTTGAAAAAGGGGAAGGACTCCTACTTTCTCATTTCAAAACTCACTACAATCATCAAGACACAGTGATACTGGCTGAAAGACAGACATACACAGCAATGAAATAGAATTGAGAGTCTAGAAATAAATGCTTATGTTTATGGCCAACTGGTTTTTGACACGGGTGCCAAGAAACTCAAGGGAAAAGAAGAATCTTTGAAGAAATGATGAGGGGCCAACTGAACTTCCACATGCCAATAAATAAACAAAGTTGGGACTTTACCTGGTATCATATACAAAACTTAATTCAAAATAAGTCATAAACTAAAATCTAAGAGCCAAAACCCACAAAACTCCTAGAAGAAAACACAGGTGTAAATATTCATAGCCTTGCATTAGGCACATTTCTCAGGCATGACACCTAATAGCTTAAGCAACCAAAGAAAAAAAAGATGACTTGGACTCACCAAAATTAAAAACCTTTGTGTATCAAAAATCACTTTTAAGACAGTGACAAGCCAATCCACACTATAGGAGAATATATATGGAAATCATATTCCGCATGAGTCTAGTATCGATTACATATAAAGAATTCTTGCAACTCAACAATAAAAAGAAATAAGCCCATTAACAATAACCTAGCCATTTTAATAGGTATTTCTCAAAAGAGGATATACAAATGGCCAATAAAGCAAATGAAAGCATTGTTAGTCAACTGAGAAATCAAAACCACATTTTACAACCCCTAGGATGGCTAAAACAAAAAAGGCGGACGATAACAAGTGTTGGTTAGGATATGGAGAAAGTGGAACCCTAATATATCACAGGTAGGATTGTAAAATGGTGCAGTCACACTGAAAACGGTTCTACAGTTTCTCAAGATGTAATCATCAAATTACCAAATGACTCAGAAGTTTTACTTCTAGGACAATCCAAAAGAAGGGAAAACATATGTCCATGGAAAAAAAACTGGCCATGAATGTTCCCAGCAGTGTTATTTGTAATAGCCAAAAAGTCTGATTAACCCAAATGTCCATCAACTGACTAATAAATAAGTAAAATATGGTGTATCCATACAATGGAATATTCTTTGGCAATAAAGAGGAAGTATTAAAAGATGGTGCCACATGGATGAACACAAAAGCCCATATATTATATGATTTCATTTATATGTATTGTCCAAAACAGGAAAATTCATAGAGATATAAAGTAGATTAGTATTTGCTGAAGGCCACGGTTGGGTGGGGGGTGGTGGTAGAAGGCCAGGAGAGTGACTGATAATAGGAACAGTGTTGAATTTGGGGGTTATAATAATAATGTCCTCATATCAGAGAGTAGTGACTTCTTGTTTCCAGTCTGTCCTTCCAGGAGCTTGGAAGTCACCAGTGCATCCTCACAAGAAGTAAAATTGTGAACAAGATGAAAAATCTTCTTAGATCAGAAGTGAGGACATGGGCCATACTGTTATCCCACGAATTGGAGAGATAGACATGTGAATACGGCGAATCACAACTTACTGGAGGAGAAACCATGAGAAAAAAACTTCCACAGGGACCAGTGCAGGGGGAGGAAACCCTAAATTGTAACTGACAAATTGCCGGAGGGCCAGTCTGAGCACTAAAGACTCTGGGGGAACATAGTCATAAGGGGATGGAAAAGGAGCCATTATGAAATACACCAGAGCATTCTGTTCTTCCTAATATAAGGGCTGGTCTCAAGGGAAATTATTTTACCAGAGTATAAACTATTGGGGTTTTATCAGAGCCTAACTTCTGGCTGGGATAACTAAGAAAAAAAGACAGAACACTAATTGCTAATATCAGAAACAAAAGGAGAGGTCACTATAGAGCTCATGGACATTAAAAGGATAAGAAAGGAATACTAGGGACAATTCTATGCCCACAAATTTAATGACCTACATGTAATGGACCAATTCCTTGAAAGACAGAATCTGTCCAAGCTCACCATGGGCCTTCATCTAGTAAAGAAACGGAATCAATAATTAACCATCTTCCAAATCAGAAAGCAGGCCCAGATGGGTTCACTCGTGAATTCTACCAAACATTTAAGGAAGAAATTATACCAATTATCTATAGTCTCTTCCAAATGACAGTTGCAGAGAGATCCCTGCTAACTTACTCTGTGAGACAGCCTTGTCCTAATAGCAAAAGGAGACAAAGCCATTACAAGAAAACAGGACTAGAGAATGAGAAGATAAGCTACAACTGGGAGAAACTACTTGCAAATGAAAGAACTGATAAGAACTGTTATCCAAAATACCCAACTCATAAAATTCAACAAGAAAACCAACCACCGGGGGCACCTGGGTGGCTCAGTGGGTAAAAGCCTCTACCTTCAGCTCAGGTCATGATCCCAGGGTCCTGGGATTGAGCCCCACATCGGGCTCTCTGCTCAGCAGGGAGCCTGCTTCCTCCTCTCTCTCTGCCTGCCTCTCTGCCTACTTGTGATCTCTGTCTGTCAAACAAATAAATAAATAAATAATCTTTAAAAAAAAGAAAACCAACCACCGGATTAAAAATGGACCAAATACCTGAAAAGATCACTCACCAAAGAAGATATGCAAAATAACAAACATACACAAAAATGCTCTAAGACATATGACATTAGAGAAATGCCAATTAAACCAACAAAGAGATATTACTACACGTCTATCAGAACCACCAAACCCTGGAGCAGTGACCACGCCAAATGTGGGGCAGCACGGATTCACACTCATTGCTGGTGGGAAGACTGCTGAACAGTGTCCTACAAAATAAACTATACTCTTAGACAATCCTGCAAACTTGGAATGTACCCAAAGGAGATGAAAACTTCTGTCCACACAAAAACCTGCACATGGATATTATCAGCAGCTTTATTCAAAGTTGTCAAAACCTGGAAGCAGCGAAGCTGTCCTTCGGCAGGTGGAGAGAGGAACACACTGTGGTCCATCCGGACAATGAAATATTATTCATTACCAAAATGAAACAAACTACCAAGCCACAAAAAGCAAGATGAATCTTAAATGCATATCACGAAGTGAAAGAAGCCAATCTGAAAAGGCTACATACTGTATGATTCCAACTCTATGACATTCTAGAAAAGGCAAAGCTCGGGAGACAGTAAAAAGATCAGTGGTTGCCAGAGTGTAGGAGGGAGGGAGGGAGGTAGGAGGGACAAATAGGCAGAGAACAGAGGATTTCAGGGCAGTGAAACCATTCTGTCTACTAGAATGGTGAATACATGTTGTTATGTATTTGTCAAAATCCCTACAATGTACAACAATCCATAGAATGCGATAACCCCAAAGGAAACTATGGACGTGGAGGGATCATCACATGTCCCTGTAGGGTCCTCACTTATAACAAATGTATCAAGTGTAACAAACAAATGTAACAAGTCCCCTGAGTGGGGGAAGAGGACCTATGGGAAATCTTCCACTCAGTTTTGCTGTGAACCTGAAACTGCTCTAGAAAATAAAAGTCTATTTTGTATTAAAAAACAAACAAACAAACAAACAAAAAACAAAACAATTAGATGGTGGTGACGTTCGTATAATTCTATGAATATACTAAAATCCACTGAAGCATATACTTTAAGAGGCCGAACTGGGTGATATAGGAGTTCTATCTCAATAAGCTGTTAATAAAAAACCCTCCATTTAATCTCTTCCACTCTCTCCACGGCTAGACCTTCTGTCACTCCAGACACGGCTCCCGAAATACTACTGCGCTCCCAAGTTAGTAACAACCTGTTCAGCTTGCTTCCTGCGTGTATCGTCTGCCCCGTGCGGCCCTGGCTCTCTGCTGCTGCCACCAGCTGACTGCCTTCCTCCTGCTCAGTCCCCACCTCTTGTGAAAACACAGTCTCTTCTGTGACTCACCAGACCGAAAGGCAGGACACGGGCACTTCCGGTCTGGGTCTTGCATAACTGCTTTATTTCAGCAAAGAGCACTCAGATTTAAAAAAAAAAAATAGAAAAAAACAACAACAACAACCATCTTCTTGAGAGAACAGTTCATCAGGAATACATACAAATTGCAAACTTATTATGGACAGAATAATGAAATCTGCAAACACAAAAAATAGAAGTGTGGAATTAAAAAACACAAGTTTACAACTCAAGTGGGAGGTTTAAAAATAACTCCGTCAGTGGGGGGGGGGGGGGCCCCACATGCAGCTTTTCAGTTGGCTTTATTATTTTTTTCCCCCCATAAAAGTCAGAGGACATTTTTTCCCTCTTTTTTTTCATTTCAGAGTTTTATTTCTGTATACTTTTATGAGCCAAACAAGCTAGAAAATACTTTTATGACTAAATATTGGCAGGGTAAGTTGATATACAGTGTCTATAATTTTCATTTTACATATATTTTTATTATATTTATATTTGTCTATATTCTATTAAAACAAAAATTTAATATATTTCCATTTTCTCCAGTGTTTCCAAAGTACATAAATGGATAATTTCTACCCAAGTGATGTTATGATCATGGAAAAATTATCTGCTAGTTGTTATTTATGTTTATAATGTTAAAATGCTGGTGTTAATATTAGTATTTTATTTCTAAGTGTAATTAGGATTGACAATATAAAAAAGGTGAAATTACATAGGCAATATAATTCAAGATTCTTTAAGGAGGTCACAAAAAGGATAGAGTTTAAAGACTAATTAATTGGCCACATCAAAAGATATCATTTAAGGGGTGCCTGGATGGGCTCAGTCGGTTAACTGTCCAACTAACTCTTGGTTTGGGCACAGGTCATGATCTCAGGGTCAGGAGACTGAGCTCAGGGTGGGACTCTGTGCTCAACAGACAGTCAGCCTGAGATTCTCCCTCACCCTCCTCCCCCCCGCCGGCATGCTCTCTGCTCTTCCTTTCTCTCCCTCTCTAAAATAAATTTTAAAAAATCCTTAAAAAAAAAAAAAGATACCATTTGGGACGCCTGGGTGGTTCAGTCGCCAAGCATCTGCCTTCAGTGCAGGCTGTGATCTCAGGGTCCTGGGATCGAGCCCCACATTGGGCTCCTTGCTTGGTGGGAAGCCTGCTTCTCCCTCTCCCACTCCCCCTGCTTATGTTCCCTCTCTCGCTGTGTCTCTCTCTGTTAAATAAATAAAATCTTAAAAAAATAATAACTTAAGGTGGTGAAAAATCAAATCGTGGAGTGGCAGAAGTTATTTGCAATGCAGATAACTTACAAAGGATTTGTATCAAGAATATACGAAGACCTCTGGATGCCTGGGTGGCTCAGTTGGTTTTAAGCGGCTCCCTTCGGCTCAGGTCATGATCTCAGCATTCTGGGATTGAGTCCCACATCAGGTTATGTGGGACTTGCTCAGCAGGGAGCCTGCTTCTCCCTCTGCCTCTGCCTGCCACTCTGTCTGCCTGTGCTCACTCTCTCTGATAAATAAATAAATAAAATCTTATAAAAAAAAAAGAATATATGAAGACCTCTAAACTAACATTTTTTTAAAGCAGACCATCAGGGCACCTGGTGGCTCAGTGGGTTAAAGCCTCTGCCTTTGGCTAGGGTCATGGTTCCAGGGTCCTGGGATCAAGCACCGCATCGGGCTTTCTGCTCGGCAGGCAGCCTGCTTCCCCCCCCCCCCCCCCCCCCCCCTCGCCCACCTTTTGATCTCTGTCAAAAAAAAAATGAAAAATCTTAAAAAAAAAAAAAAGCAGACCAACAGAAAACTGATACTGGAGTTAAATAGGCACTTAAGAAGAGGATATCCAATGGTAAAGAAATACACAAAACATTCAATCTCATTGTAATCTGAGAAATGTAAATTCACACCAAAATGAGATGCTCCTACATACCCAATATAATGACTGACACTTAAAGGCTGACCACATCTTTGCTGGTAAGAACATGGACCAAGTAGAACACACATATACTGTGGGTGGAGGTGTAAACTCTTTCCAGAGTTCAAACTGGCAGTGTAGTGGGTTGAATGGTGACCCCCCCCACCAAAAGGTATGTCCACATCCTTTCAACCAGAACCTGTGAATTTGATCATATTTGGAAAAAACATCTTTACAGATGTAATTAAGTTAAGGATCTTGAGATGAGATCCTACTGGAGTCTTTGGGCAGGCCCGAAATCCAACAACTGTCCTCCTAAGAGAGCACAAAAGGGAAGACATGGACAGAGAGGAGAAGGCTAAGGGAAGACAAAGGAACATACCTGAGCGAGGCAACCATATGGAATGCCAAAAGAAGCTAAGAAGAAGAGAAAGGGGAGATTTTTCTCCATAGCCTTCAGAGGGAGCACGAACCTGCTGATATCTTGATTTCAGATTTAGAGCCTCAGCCTTGGGAATTATGAGAACAAATTTCCATTTTGTAACCCATCAAGCCTGTGATTTGTTATAGCAGCCCTAGAAAATGAACATGGGCAGGATCCACAACATTTACGGTGAATTATCAATTCTATTCTTATCGGACAGAGCATCAGGTACATATAAGCAAAAACCATGAACAGGATATTCATGGTGGCATTGCTCACCACACTTAGAAAGAGAAAACTACGGGGAGATGTCCGTCAAAACTAGGATGGATACATTGTGGCATATTCATTTAATTGAATGATATAAAGTAATAAAGATGAAAAACTTTAGTGACATACAACAACATGAATTTATCTAACAAACATTATTCTGAACACAAGCTGACACAAAAGACTGCATTTAATTTCATTTATATTTAGCTCAAAACAGGCAAAACTAATGCTATTAGAAATCAAAGTAGTAGTTCCTGCTGGGGGAAGTGGGAGGTTGTGATTGGAAAGGGGCACAAGGGAGCTTCTGGGGTACTAATAATGTTTATCTCTCGTGGTAGATGGTAATTACATGGATGTATTCACTCTGGGATAATTTCTCAAACTGAACACTTATCATTCATATGTCGTTCTATATATCCCTATGTCAATAAAATATTAAAAACAATGAAAACATAACTCACTAATTAATCAAATAGTAAGAAATTAAGTAAGGATTTAGAAGATCTGAATAACTCAATTAACGTCTGTTATAATACATATAATATAGAACCTTGTAACCAAAACTATAAAATCACAATTTCAAGCACCTATGGAACAGTTATAAAAACTGACCACATATGATGACATAAGCAGTATTTTTTTTTAAGATTTTATTTATTAATTTGACAGAGAGAGATCACAAGTAGGCAGAGAGGTAGGCAGAAAGAGAGGAGGAAGCAGGCTCCCTGCTGAGCAGAGAGCCCGATGCGGGGCTTCATCCTAGGACCCCAAGATCATGACCTGAGCTGAAGGCAGAGGCTTTAACCCACTGAGCCACCCAGGCACCCCTAAACAGTGTTTTAAATGACAAATGGTGAGCTATACCATGTCCTATTCATGGATAGTAAAATTCAATACTGCAAAGCTGAAAGACTAACCTCAAAGTTCTCTATGTATTTATTAAAATCCCAGTCATATTTGTTTTTTTGGAATTTGATTAGATTAAATTAAAATTTACGAGAGAGTGTAAAGGACCAAGGATAGCTCAAAAAATTGTGAAGGACAACGTAGGAAGATTTGATCATATCAAGATTATGACAAAACTAGTGACTTGGTAACTATTTTATTGGTAGAGGAATAGTAAACAGATCAACCAACTAGAAAACCCAGAGAAAGAACCCCATATGTAGTAAGACACATGTCACATGTGTCATTAGTATCAATGGAGGAGGACAACCAGCAGAAATAATACAATAAAAAATACATGTGGTGGGCGCCTGGGTGGCTCAGTGGGTTAAAGCCTCTGCCTTTGGCTCAGGTCATGATCCCGGGGTCCTGGGATCGAGTCCCATATCGGGCTCCCTGCTCAGTGGGGAGCCTACTTCCTCCTCTCTCTCTGCCTGCCTCTCTGTCTACTTGTGATCTCTGTCAAATAAATAAATAAAAATCTTAAAAAAAACAAACAAACATGTGCTTAAGGACATCAGAGAGCTGAAAAGTAGGGAAGAAGTACCAGGGCAAGATCTGGAGAAGGCAAGGTCTAGAGAGTGACCCCAGGATTTAGAGCCTCTTTCCCTAGGGGTAGCTGCTGATTCTGGAGGAGGCAGCAGAGAGCCCAAGGCAGTGGGGCTCTAGTGAACCACCACCATTTTGCACCAGGAGTGAAGGTATGCCCAAAGAAACAGGTGCAAGCAGGGCCAGTAGCTCAGTCCGTTAGCCATCAGAAAAGCTAAAATGAAGAACAGTGGCAAATGATAGGAACTTTCAGACATAACTCATGGGAATGTACACTGTAATGTTCAGTTTGGAAAATAACTTTTTGCCTTATCTACTAAAGTTGAAGATACGTGTCCCCTATGTGCCTGCGATTCTACTCCTAGGTATATAACCGACAGAAACGTGTGCCTGTGTATGCCAAGAGATAATTCTCTGAATATTCACAGGAACATTATTTGTAATTACCCCATACTGGAAACACATGAGAAGTCTATAAACAATAGAACAGTGGTATTTTCATGCAACAGAATACTGTACAGCAATGAATGAATTATAAATGAATAAATTATATAAAATATATAAACCTTACAAAACTACAATCTTGAGCAAAAGAAGCTGGACACAAAAGTTTATATAGAAGTTCAAAACATGCCATCTGATTCCCTTTGTATAAAAGTTAAACATAAGTTAAAATGTAACTACAGGGTCCAGGGATACATATTAAGGTATTAAAACTAAAGAGAACAGCAAAGAAGTAACACTCTTAAAGAACAGCGGTACCTGCTGGGGGAGGGGCACCATGATGGTTTCTGTGGTTTTGGCATTGGTTCTTGATCAATGGTCCTTCGTCACCACCTTGATCAGGGTGGACACAAGATGCCTTATGATAAATCAGTGTGCTATACATTTTGAATTTGTGTATTTTTCTTTATATGTGTGTGTATATATATATATATGTGCATACACACACACACACACACACACACACACACACACACACACAGAAAAAATATTCCTGAAGAAATATTCCTGAAGAAAATACAATAATACAACCAATAAAGGAAATGAGTGAGCTGACTACATTAAGATTAAAGCTCTTCCATAAGCAACAAAGCAAAGAGAGAAGCCACGTGCTGGGTATAACAGGCAAACAGTACTAAGAGAATATGTTTAAAAGGTGTATTTGCCAATTAAAAAAGGACATCACCATTGGGGGTTGGAGTGAGGGGAGAACAGGCAAGGGTGGGAAAAGGTAACTCACAGTGAAAACCATCTCTCCGGCTGAGAAGCGTGTGAAACACGGTTGGGGACAGTCACACAATGGACTAGATGGCGGTCTAAATAAGTGAATTAAAGCCATGTGTACCAACGTTTAAAAAAAAAAATCTCAACAACAATGCTGAGGGAAGGAAAAAAAAAACACAGTGAAAAATAAAATCATCTAAATATAATTTACAATCATGAGTAATATGAGGCAGCCAATATTACATATTGTTTAATGACATATACCTACAGGGTAAAAAAGTGAAAAAATATGCATGGTGCCAACCTGAAAGCCAGTGACTTTTGGGGAGGGAGAGAAATGGATCGGAAGTTATGTAAGGACTTTAATTGCATCTGTATCATTTTATTTCTGTGAAGATAAATATTTAAAGCAAGTAAGTTCTCTAGAATTTCATGCTCTCTTGTGTCATGGAAATAGTTTCTAAAAACAAAATCCACTTCCTTAGCTCTTCTCACTCTTTTTCTTACATGAAGCTGTGTTTAGACCCCTCGGTATTGGCTCACGATCAACGCTGATGCTGTGGCACCAACTTACACCGAGAGGAGCTTAAGCGACAGCTCTATGAATTCTAGTATTTGGTTTCCTGGAGGGATATTATCGTGCATGGAACTTACTTCCTCCCACGACATCTCCTTGTGATGGTGCAGGAGGAGCTCAGTGCAAAGAGAAGCTAACTTGTTTTAAAGATAAATGAACCTTCTAATAGGCCATGATTACCTCCTTTTATAATTGCTAAGAGATGCCTGACTACATTGGTGAACTACTGTTAAGACAGGCACCTGGTTCTGTCACTGGCATTTTAATTCTTAATCTTACCATCCATTCCCTACTGTCCTTCCATCCAGCCTTTTCAGGTAATTTATTTTATTCAATCTTGTATGCATATTTGTAGACACATGTGTGCTAATATATAGCCACAAAGGGAAATTTACATGAATTTTATTGTATAGAATTTACAACTTCTGGTCATCAAAAGACACTATTAATAATGGGCAATCTGCAAAGTAGATTTTTGCAGTGCATATGGCAAAAGGCCCACATTCAAAGACTATAAGGAACTCATATGAATCAGTAAGAAAATGATAGATAATCCAAAAGAAAAATGGACAGAGATGGCAAGTGGCAGAGCTAAAATTCCAATTTGAAATCTTTATTTTTTTTTTTAAGATTTTATTTATCTATTTGAGAGAGAAAGAGAGAGACACAGTGCATAAGCGAGGGTGGGGGCAAGGGAGAAGCAGACTCTTCACTGAGCACGGAGCCCCATGTGGGCTAATCCTAGGACACTTGGGTGGCTCGGTCCATTAAGTGCCCGACTCCTGATTTCAGCTCAGGTCATGATCTCAGGGTCAGGGGACTGAGCTCCACAGTGGGATTCTCCCTCCCGCTTCCTCTATCTCTCTCCCTGTTCTTTCTTTAAAAGAAGAAAAAAGAAAAAAAAAAGATTATTACATAGATTATACCATATAGGTTTCATGTAGGCTTTGCAGGATTTCTAATATGCAGGTACACAAGGAGTGTCCCTGTGTGCCCGCTTCCCTTCACCCTTGCCAGCACCGAGCGTAGGTCTTGGTTCTAACTCATACATGGTAATCGGAAAACTTCTTCCTACCTTCCTTCAAGCCATCTGAACAGAGAGGTGGAAGAACATGATAACGAGGAAGCAGAAAGCCTAAAGGATGAAAGGGGAAGGGGCTAAAAAAGGGGCAGGTGGCGAAAAATGAACAAAGGAATGAGGAAATGGGGAGAAGAGTTTAAAATATAAAAAAAAAAGTGGGACGTCCTTCAGGAAGATCCTTGGTAATCAGGCCATGAACCCAAGCTGAGTTTGCCCAAGGCTGAGGAGCATGAGGAAGGTTCTGGTCTCATAATTTAAGATCAATACAGGACGTGAGGGCCAGTCCAACGGAGAGCGGATGTCATAAGCTCAGCTCTTGTTTTTAACTACTTCTAAGTCTCCTACAGATCTTCCCTCTGGGGCTGGAATTTTTTTTCTCAATTTTTAGTCACTTCCACACCAATGCTGCATTTTATATGAAGAAAATTCCCAAAACTCACTGGAAGTTTTTAGAGCAGAACAAAGTACAGGTTTCACACTTTTAAGGAAAATGTTCAGACTTTGGTTGTAGCCGAATAACTTCAAAATGGATTCATTTTTAAAACCCAGCAGAAGAGGAACAGACTTAAAAGTCCTGATTTTGTGCTCTGTTGCTGGGGGGAGGGGGGTTGGGAGAAGGGGGG